>NC_143114.1:2841632-3144420 GCF_061535455.1 Colias philodice | reverse complement strand
CTTTATATTTATAGAAAGAACGTGTAATAAAACAGACTGATTTATATTTTTGTCCATCACTTTGCTTGGTTTTACGTTCAGTTCCGAAATGACTGGACCAATTTTATGGGGAGGATTAGGATTTTAAAATAAAATTCTAATATGTACAATAATAATAGATATTGATGTCCCACAACAGAGAATTTTCTCTAAAGGGCCTCTGTGTGTTGGACTTGTGTCCCCACGTAAGCCTTTCAATCGACCGGTTATCTTCCATAAGGCTACCGCCATTATGGAGCCCGTGTATTATCGAGATAGACCATTTATGCACATAAAAATACAATGTTAATAACACTGCATAAACGGTGAAGGAGACTATCGGGAAGAAACCGACATGTCGAAGAATCAAAAGATCGACAAGTGAGTAGTGACATCTGCCAATCCGCACTTGGCCAGCGTAGTGACCCAGCAGTGTGAACATAATGGGCTGATGATGATGATGATCGATGATGATGATGAATAGATAGTAATAATTTGCGATCGTAGGTACAAATGAATGCATGAGTGATTCAGACGAAAATACCTAAAGATATTTAAAATTCTGCCTATCTGTTATCACGTGCATGTTTTCACGCCTGAGTTCCTGATCAATGAAAACTATGAAAATCGTAAAATAAGGTATTATAAATGCGAAAGTAACTCTGTAAGTATGTCTGTCTGTATGTACTGTTTGTGAACGGAAGCGGGAACTATGCGTGGTTTTCTTTGACTACGAGGTCGAAGCCGCGGACGGAAAAAAATTGGTGAAATAAATTGTTTCATTTTATTTATGTAAGTACGTTAAAAGCTATTAAATAGCGAGCCGTTTTCTATGCTACAATTAGTACAGTAGCGTGCATTCCCTTTACTTTTATATACATATTAATAAGTCTGTGTTAATCAATTTTATTGATGAACATGAAATAATAATATAAAATATAGATTTATTCTATATATTTAAAAAATACTGCACGTCTGTCGTTTTTGGGAACGGGTAATCATCAAAATCGGTTCACCCAGTCAACAGTTCAGAGGTAATAAACAAAAAAATACAGTCAAATTGAGAACCTCCTTCTTTTTTTGAAGTCGGTTTAAAAAATATTATGTGAGTAGAGTTCCACGAAAAATATTCCAACACTGCTTTAGAATAATTAGGTAGGTACTTAGCTACATTACTTTTTTGGTTACGTAGCAACCAAACAACTAAGTAGGGAGATTCTAAAAATAGATTAGGGTACCTTCATTATTCGTAGTTAATTTAAAAAAAATAAACTTATGTATAAATTACTATTTGATATATGAAAATGAGTTCAATTATTTCTTTTATTTTTTATTTCAGTAATATTTATGGGTAAGTACTTAGTTAATTTATTATTATTTTTTAATTTGTAAATTATTTCGTCAACTAACTACAACCACTTATTTAAAAAAAAATATACCTACACGTTCTTCATTTGAATTTAAATATTTTTATTTTTTCATTAATGCATTTTTATTATATTTATTTAGGTACTCTTATTATTATTGTATAATTAAACAACATTTAAATAATTAACTAAACGAAACACGCATTCGAATTTCAATAAAATTAACATGAATTAAATAATTGAAAGCTCGCTCTTACCTGATTGAAAGGTTCCGTTACCAAAACGTCCTAACCGCCAATCAATAATTCACAAATGATGCCGTTAAAACGTCCAAAACATAACAAATACTTTATACATAACCACAATACACTTAAATACTATTATCTACATGTAAATTGTTATAAAATTCGCATCAGTTGAACGATGCAAGGGAGATAATTATTGACTGAAGTAAGAAGCTTTGCGTAGGTGTGAACTGACGAGTGACGACTGAAACACGGTCGTTCTTCGTTATTGCCATGCGTAGAGCTTTTCCGATGTCATGAAATTTGGTAGAAAATTGACATACCTAGTTGGGAATATAATTGGTAGTGTAATAAAATATTTATGAATTTTTTAATGTACGACTTATTTAGTAGATATATTTAAACTAGCTTTTGCTCGCGACTTTGTTTGTAAAAATATTAAGGTCTAAGAATAAATAAATAAAATTAACATTATCTACTCTTTGAGTGAAGATTCATTATTTCATGACGTTAAAGCTTATTTTTATAGAAAACAATCGATTAAATTTATAGAAGATTTTATTAAATTAATTCTTAAAGTCGGAACGTTGTTTTTTTTTTTCATGTTGCTGTGATGTTCATGCGTTGGTGGAAGCTTTCAAGGCTTTAAATTGAAAAATATTTTATGCAACGACGCCGTTTCTCAATAAATTACTTTTTCATTCTTGTTTTACCAACGAAATCTCAGAAAAAGAAATTAAGTATTTACTTACAGTAGGAATCCTAGCTAATATTTAAAAAATGCGAAAGTAATTACTCAGTTTGTCTGCCTTTTCTAAACGACTGGACACTGAACCGATTTGGATTAAATTTTGTACAAAGATAGCTTGCATTTATCCCGAAAATCCCACGGAAACGAGAAATGTATTCTTAACTCTCTTATCCTGTAGCAGTCATAAAACTTAGAAATGGAACTTATTTTTTTAATATGAATCTTTGATTCAATCACAACACCATCTTGTATTATTAATTCATAGAAATATCCTATCCAGAGGTTGCCTGGTAGAGATCGCTTGTAAGTGATAAGGCCACCTCTAATCTAACATGTTTCTGACCGAAACAATATGACTGACCGGTTGGCTTGGTTGGTAGTGGCCCTGCCTTCCAAGCCAGAGGTCATGGGTTCGATTCCCATCAGAGGCAAATATTTGTGTGATGAACATAGATGTTTGCTCTGTGTCTGGGTGTTAATTATCTATATAAGTATTTATTTAAAAATTATATATGTATGTTTATCAGCCATCTGGTTTCCATAACACAAGCGAAAGCTTAGTATGGGCTCAAATTGTGCCGTGTGTGAAAATTGTTCTGAAATATTCTCTCCCCTTATTATTATTTGTGTGTGTTAAAAAAAGGTTATTCAGGAATATTGACTTGGCGGAAAAAAAGATGTAAACTATTCACAAAAAAATAGTTTCTGGGATACAATCATTTATCACTACATAGTATAAAACAAAGTCGCTTTCTCTGTCCCTATGTCCCTTTGTATGCTTAAATCTTTAAAACTACGCAACGGATTTTGATGCGGTTTTTTTAAATAGATAAAGTTAATATAAATTTATAATATATACATAGATAAAGTGATTCAAGAGGAAGGTTTTAGTATATAATTTATTAGGTTTTAGACAAAGCGGGCGAAGCCGCGGGCGGTAAGCTAGTATTTTATATTACTTTGAGGAAGAGTAAAAAAATACATCAGATTTACTAAATTTATTTACTTAAGTTAAAAACGACAAGCATTCATATTTACAGACATTAACAATTAGTTTATACAGATCATTGAATGGTAATACTTTAAAAGGTTCATACAGTTTTAATATCACATTTGCTTCTATTTTATCTTTACAATACAGATGGTTGATTAAAATAAGAAGTTCCTCATCTTTTTCATTAATAGCATTTAGTAAGAAACATCCAAATTTATTGTGAACATTCTTTACTCTTAATAATATGAATGCACCCTTAGGAATTACAAAATTGGAGTTTGCCGCCAAAAACTTTTCATGCTGCCATAGACAAATATTTGCGTTTTGTTTTTTTAATAAGTCATTCAAGCGATGTGCCAGTCCATCCTTTTTATATTTACTTTTTTTGTTTTTGTCTATGGTTTCTAATTCAACATTTGAATTTATAGAGGAGTTTTCGTTCTTGATGGGCAAAGATTTTTGTGATATTTCAGAAATTTCAATTTCATCGCTCGTTTTTGAACTGTTTTTAGGTGTGGCATATTCACTTATAGATAGTTGGGATAGAGAATCTGAACTAAAGTTACTTGAAAAATAATTTTTAACTTTTGCAATTAGATCTGAGTTTTTTAACGGTAAATCATCATCACAGTTGTTTTTGATGACCAGATCATTTGAGTTCTCTGACGATTCTTCATCCAACGGTTCAGTTTTTATCAAAATGTTTTGCTTTTCATACACACTTATACATGTTTTCTTCTCATTTGATACACTTTTCATAATTGGTGATATGCATCTCTTTTTAGTGCTCTCTTTAAATTCATCTCTAAACAATTTTTTACTGACCCCTGGACTACTTATTGATTTTGGAAGCAAAATAGGACTTTTACATAGTTTACTGCCACTTTTACTGTTCTTTAAGCCAAGTATAGGAGAAGTGGATCGTTTTTCCTTGATATTTGACAGTTGAATTCTACTTTTTTCATGACTACTCTCTTTTTTTATTAAATTTCTAGGCACGAGTATGGGTGATTTCTTACCATCTTCTTTGGACTGTTCCTGAGTGCTATCTACTATAGTAATATCTAAATTAGAAATATTTTTCAGAGCCTTCTTACTCGGTTTACGTTTTCTTTTCCTATAATTGTGTTTTCTTGTAAAGTTATAATTTTTTTCACTGATACTGTTTTCGTAGTCACTTGAATCACTACAGGACCAAATAATTTCTTCGTTGTTTTCTTGTGAATTTAGTAAACGGAATTTTGTTTTAAAATCAATTTCATTCTTCATAGTATTGAAAGATATTTACAATTTACATTAATTAAACATTATTCAAAAAAAGTTAATTGTCCAAAGAATTAGGAAATGTCATAATACAGCTGTGACTTGAGAGTTGTCTTTGTCTATGATCACATACTACCAACATAATAAAATTTCCAAAAAATATAGAATACTAAAGCGTTCTATTCACGGTCCATCCCCGACGTACCTCAGCTCAAGGCCGCGGTGCTGGATGTATCCTACTGACGATCGTGCGCGCATCAAGCATTGCAAGGGTTGCCAACTTTTATTTGAAGATATAGAGTATATCTGATTTTAAAGGAGGTAAATAAAGAGTAAATAAATATTTTTAAAAATGTATTTTTTTGTACTTTTTGCAGTACCTAACAATTTTTCATTATTTTTAAATGAAATATATGAATCCAAACATTGCAAATTTGGATTCATATAATAAAAATGAATTTATATATTTCAAGAGCTCATTTTTAATTAATTTTTAATGAAGCTCGGTTTCTCTCTTCCCGCCACTTCACATTCATGACCGAAAAGACTCTTTTAGTAAATGCTGAAGTGGCGGGAACAGAGAGTATATTATAGCTAATCATTTTTTTAAACAAACAAATTCGTTAGGACATTTTTTTTAAATAAATTGCCATTTTTCTGCAGTGGACTTTTGCATAAAATCTGTGTTATTCATCAATTCGCCTTGGAGTTCTTTTAAAATAATAACTTCTGAATATAAACTGTCCATGTGTACTAGGTTGATCCAAAAGTAATGATAATTGGGTATTTCCTGTGTACATAAAAATATAAAATAACTGTTTCTTGCTTGCTCATGTAGGTACTCACTAGGTTATCACAAAAAAATCATATCAATAGGCTACGTTTCCAAGTACATATTTTCATTAATTTCTGTTGGCAACACTGATCTGCTGTACGTCCGCTCTATTCACTGTCCATCTGCACGACGTTCGCGGTGCTGGATGAAAAATTGGTCGTGCACATCCAGCAAGATAATAATAATAATTATTGACGTACGTCAACACTATTCACTGTCGTTTTGCGTCGTGCATCGTGTATGACCTTGGCGGGACGTACGTCAAGATGGAACGTGAATACGACGCTTAACTGGCCCGACAGGCGTCGTTCTGCCCTATTGCCCGTTTTACGTTTTTTCTCTCGGAACAAAAGTGGCTCCAGTGTGCGTACAAATAACTAAGTTGTCGAGCTTTTCTTGAGTTTTAAGCACAGGATTTAAGGTAATAGACAATGATAAATAATATTTTTTTCACAAGGTTTTGAAAAAAAAATGAATTTGTCATTAATTTAAGTAATTCAATTAACGATGATAATAATTATATATATTTAATTTCCTTTAAAAAAATGATCCGTTCTGTTTTTAGGAATCGTGTAGACAAAACTTAAATGACGACATTCCGCATTTCGTATCTGTATGTTGGCAGCATTGCAATAGCATTTCCTATGTTATTTTGCTAACTTCATGTCCATGTGCTCTCAAAACAAATACGCAGCATTTCGTCCGCGGATACGTGTGATCAATTCGTTCCATTCGTTTCTCTGTTCCCATAAAGATTTTGAACAAGTTCCTACTAGAATCTTAATAGATTCCCTAAACCCGATTGCGCATTCTTTACTTTCGTTTTCCCAACCGAAGCCGGTTGCCATCGCCACCATGGAAGTGGAACGCGTCGCTTCCGATTCTGAAAACGTGGCGGTGGATGAAAATGCGAAAACGGTCGTTGAGCAAGGCGCCGGGGACGCAGCTGCGTCTCATTCGGGGCGGTTACGTCGTAAAAATAAGAAATTTGCACGCACGAACAGCAAGGAGGGCGCCGTGAACAATGTAGCCACTCCTTTGCCGAAATATCGTAGTTGGAAGAATAGCCGCAGGCCGCGCAACGGTCATGGCAGGGGCTTGCCCAAGAAAGGTAAAATAAAACAAATTATTCGAATATATATTTTGTATAAATATACAGTATAATAATTCAACATCCACAAAGGAACGTTCTGGAAGCTATTCTTTAGTGTGAATAGAGTCGCAATTGGGGTGTTTACATAATTTTTGTTTACTACGTGCCGACTGCCGGCATATCGTATGGTGTTTTGTATTGGGTTGCGACATTTTAAGGTTTCAAGGTCGAAGCGCAGAAGCGGTGCGCAGATACAAGCTGCAACGATATTATATTTATATTCCCCTATCGATAGATTGGCGTAGGTCATTCATAGTTGAATGACATTATAAATTACGCAATAACAACTTTCGACATCTAATCGAAGGTTGTTTTTCTAATCACGCTTGTTTATATCTCGTACATAACTATAAATAGATATTAAACTTAAAACAGAATAAAGGTTCTGATTATACTTAAAATACTTTATTTACGTATTATTTTAACATGTGGTTAATGTTTTGGTTGACTGGTTTATTCGTCTAATAAAATCAAGGTTAATTGTGTTTTTGTTTTGCAACATTTTTCCGAACGAAACTACGTCGTATTTTTCGGTCATGGCACGTTTCCTCGATTCTGAATTCCTATATAATAATTATAATCACTACATAGTATAAAACAAAGTCGCTTTCTCTGTCCCTATGTCCCTTTGTATGCTTAAATCTTTAAAACTACGCAACGGATCTCGATGCGGTTTTTTTTAATAGATAGAGTGATTCAAGAGGAAGGTTTTAGTATATAATTTATAAGGTTTTATACAAAGCGGGCGGAAAGCTAGTATATGTATAAAAACACATCTGATGATTGAATTGATTTTAGTTTGATTAGGTATACATTTTAACATTTGTAGTGTTGTGCACATAGTTTTGTAAGAAAATCTGTAAAATCATTATCAACCAATCACTTAAAAGTTGTCAGAATTAACGCACATTAAACCAATGTACACATCTTAATATATGTACATATATAAATCTCGTGTCACAATGTTTGTCCTCAATGGACTCCTAAACCACTTAACCGATTATAATTAAATTCGCACTTGAGAGATAGGACAGGTTTTACCCCGGAAATCCCTTGGGAACAGGAACTGTTCGGGTTTTTCTTTGAAAACGCGGGCGAAGCCATGGGCGGAAAGCTAGTACATAATATAAACAATCTAGTTTCCCCTTCCCAGCCTCACCTGCTTTGTCTAAAACCTAATAAATTATATACCTTCCTCTTGAATCACTCTATGTATTAAAAATGCACCAAAATCCGTTGCATAGTTGTAAAGATTTAAACATACATATAAACAGAGAAAGTGACTTTGTTTTGTACTATGTAGTGATAGTCACATGCCTAACTTACTAGTTACCCATTAATTCATTATATTGGAAGTATGAATACATTATCAAAACACATTTGGAATTTATTAGATCAAAAGTAATACCTTACATACAAATTTTATATTACCATACATAGATAAAGATCGCCTTATTTACCTGTCTACAACAGAATGAGGGTTATATTTTAGTATGTTTAAGTTATAAATATGTAAATTTATTCCAACTTACATAATATATTCTAATCTTTGTCTCGCTCAAGTGAAATATATTATTTGCTTGAAGTTGTGGAATACTTTGGTAGACTTGTCTTAAAGATATATCTTAATATATATATAAATCTCGTGTCACAATGTTTGTCCTCAATGGACTCCTAAACCACTTAACCGATTATAATAAAATTCGCACACCATGTGCAGTTCGATCCAACTTGAGAGATAGGATAGTTTAAACATGTAGGTACCACGGGCGAAGCCGGGGCGGACCACTAGTAATTTTATAATGTACTTTAATTGTACCGTGTTTTAATGGTAATTGGGATGAAGTTCCTTATTGTGTGTTGCTAATAGGGGGCTAGGCGGAATTAAGACCAAAAGATGTAACAACACTTTGCTATAGTTGTAATATGCGGCGTGCATGTGTTTTCTTGTCTGTCTCCTCTATCTCTTAGAAAGCAAACCAGTTATTTTAGTAACTGCGCTCCATCCGGATGTCCCTTGACATCTCTAAAGTTTTCTAATATTCTTGTTAGAAATAACATTCAAAATAATATAAAATTCACAAGAGAATAGTTCTATCATGAAGTTTAAATTTATTATAGGCATACCTTGACTTGTTAGTAAGAATGTATGTAATTATAAAGGGGAACACACCTGAGCATGCCAAGGTCACCTGAAGCTTTCAACAGAGTAGAATTCTGCGCTTATAGCTTGGGTTTATTTATTTATTTATTTATACTCTTTATTGTGCTGTTAAAAATACAAACAAAACTTTTCTAAAAGAAAAACAGCACAGAAGGCATTATTAAATCTTCCTTGTATATTCAAACTTACCAAAGTCATACAAAAAATACATATTATATATATATTTTGGTAGAATCTTGCTCATCCTATTTCACTTCATAGTATAATACAATGTTGCTTTCCAACATCTGCATGTCTGTAGACTTAGATCTATAAAATAACTCAACAGATTTTGATGGGTTTTTTTAAGTATAGTATATTATGTTTTAGACACAAAGTACGAAGCTGCGGGCGGAAATATAGTCATATTAACGCACAGGCATTATACAAATAATATAATATTATGACTATATTTTGTGCTTCACTGTGGAAATAAATCACTTAACGGTTTTGGATGATACTTGGCGGTGATGTAGTTTATGTACCTGTACCATACTGCATACATTACCATAACATAAGCTATAGAAAGACATGCTTTTGCCAAAAGATGCCGATCACAAACTTGTCCCTAAAGAAAGTCGATCAGTGAAACAGTGTATGCTTAATGTATCTGCCCCTTACCCCACTTGGGGACATGGGACTTCACTTAACTTACTTTTAAATAGTAAAAATATTTATAAAGCTACACACTGAGTTATATTTTAACAAATATACATTACTAGCGGACCGCCCCGGCTTCGCCCGTGGTACATATTTCGCAATAAAAAGTAGCCTATGTCCTTTCTCGGGTATCAAAATATCTCCATACCAAATTTCATGCAAATTGGTTCAGTAGTTTAGGCGTGATTGAGTAACAGACAGACAGACAGAGTTACTTTCGCATTTATAATATTAGTATGGATAATATTAGTATAGATAACAAGCGTGTTTATTATAAACTTTATCAAAAATGTAGTTTAATATTAAAACGAAAACAAACAACCATTAGTGATACATTTATAACAAACTTGATAACTAGATGTAAACAAGTGTGACATAATATTACGATCTTGCCAAGGTGAAATGGTATGTTTTTATAGTTTTGTAGGGTGACCATCGTTTTTATGGAAATTGGGTTTTATCATTTATGTAATAATTAGAGACACTATAGTATGTTCCTAGGGCAGGCGGAATTCGTACAATGACCTAACAGGGGTAACCAACCTTTGTGTAACCTGAGAACATTATTAAAGGGTGAAAGTGAAAGTGAAAATCTTTATTTCAGTAACCTACATTACATAACACTTTGACTTTGACTTGATTATATCTAACTTACTTTGCAGTAAGCTGTAGGTATGACACAAATTACAACAAAAAAAAATGTTAGACCACTTCTGCTCTTAGGTTCTAACTTCTAAGTGTTTTATAATAAAAACTAGCGACCCGCCCCGGCTTCGCACGGGTGCAATGCTGATACTAAATACACTACAGAAAAACTGTGAACGTTGTATATAAAAATTAAAAACATAGCGGCCCGCTCCGGCTTCGCACGGGTATGTAAAAAGTATAAAATAGATAGCCGGCCGGTACCGCCGCAAACGCTACGTCTAATTTTTAAATCTGTAATATCTTCGAAAATATTCACTTAAATCAAACGGTGTAAAGGGCCATATACCTAGATCTATATTAAATTAACAATGTATTCAAGGTATTTAATTGGTTAAGGATTAATGCTGTATTGGTTAAAATCGCATCGAAAATAAATGACAAAAAAAAGTTAGTGTGGGTTATCCATAAGAGATAGACATATAGGTACCATCGCGGACTTTTCTGTAGACCTTTTCAATGTGTATAATACTTAGTACATTATTTTGATAAAACTCGTAGGGTTCAGCCTGCGTTTGCAATGTAAGCGGAAAAAATGTAATTTTTTACGACATCACATTAGACACCTCAAAAATAACAGTACTTCTCCACTATTAAATGGATGTTATTATACATATAAACCTTCCTCTTGAATCACTCTATCTATTAAAAAAAACCGCATCAAAATCCGTTGCGTAGTTTCAAAGATTTAAGCGTACAAAGGGACATAGGGACAGGGAAAGCGACTTTGTTTTATACTATGTAGTGATAATAATAAATATTTTAGTAACATCTTATGAAATTAGTGAATTATTTACTTTTAGTAATACATATATCAAATCATCTCATCCAGACATGTCAAAACAAGTTTGTTATCTCTGAACGACCGCGTCGCTCACCTCACATTGTACCATGAAAAGCGGTACGCTGTGTAAACGATAAAGTAGTGTATGAAGAGCGATAGGTATCGTTTTATTTTGATGATAACATAATACTTCGTGTCATTGTACGAATTTCCGCCTGCCCTAGGAATATACTATAATTGCAATATTATAGGTCAAGGGCCAAACTATTACAATCAAGATTTGTTTATATATTTGTATGTATCTTAAAATAATGTTAAATGTAATTAAGGAAATTTCCTAACTCCGTTTTGGTTATGTTGTTGCCACTTTCTGTGCCGTATATTCTGATAATATAACTTCAATTTATTTACTTATTGCATTTTATGTTGAGCGTGTGTGCCGAGCACACGTGTCAGGAGTGAAACTTCTTTGGCAAGATTCAAAGATACTAAAATCGTTGCCTTACTCCATGACGTGACGGTATTGCCATGACGCGACCTTGAAATTTAACTCCTAACGCGCCTAAAGAAGTTTCACTTAAAAAAATATTGATAGTAATTTATCTTTATAATTATTTCTTATGGTTGATCACTTTTTATTATAAACTAGCGGTCCGCCCCGGCTTCGCCCGTGGTACATGTTTACGATGCCGTGACAACGTGAAACGGGTTTCATTTTTATATTTATAGATCATCTATATGTATTATGTTAAAATGGAACTTTTAAACTTGTCCCATAAAATAAAAAAGTGTGTGCACTTCTAGTTTCGTGACTAATTCTACTGCGTAGTTTGATAAAAGCTGTGAATTGGTTAGAGTTAGACGGTGTTTTTTTCCTAAATATTTCCTTATCGTCGTGTTTTTTTGGCAACGGATCAAAATGATTATTTTTAGGTTTATACACCTAAAAAAAATTTTTTTTGTTGTTTTCGATTATTGTAATCACATTTTTTTTTTCTCAAATGACCTTTATTGGAACGTCTAGTCCTAGTAATGTGTAGATGTATCTTGCTACACTGTTATGCTAACACTGACGGCTTTTATTGATGTTTCCCAGTGAGAACTAAGATATATACCAGAATAGCCAAAGAAATACATACTTGCTTTTGAAACATAATATGTTTATTTTTTCTAGAATAACACATAATAAGCCAAGGAAATACTTGCTTTTGAAACATGTTTCTTTTTTCCGTTTACCCGGTTTTATCCATCTGTGCTGAGCGAGGCGAGGTGAATGTAGCGATTCTATTGGTTCTTTAAAAACATCATTCGCTACGCATCCTCGCACATCTTAGGAGGAAAAGTACCCTAAAGGCCAGCGCAGATATTATGGTCCACCATAATATCTGCGCAGGGCATTTTCCATTAGCAAACTATTATTGTGTTCATTGAAATAATTTTCAAAAGCGCAGCAGCGCTACCTTTCGCATGTGACGCTTCGGTGCTTCTCGAGAATAAATTGTTGTTATGTATTTGATTTTGAATATTATATCAATATCGACTGACCGGTTGGCTTGGTTGGTAGTGGCCCTGCCTTCCAAGCCAGAGGTCGTGGGTTCGATTCCCACCCGGGGAAATATTTGTGGGGACCAAATATTTGTGTGATGAACATGTTTGCTCTGTGTCTGGGTGTTAAGTTAATTATCTATATTTAAAGTATTTATTTAAAATTATATATGTATGTTTATCAGCCATCTGGTTTCCATAACACAAACGAAAGCTTAGTATGAGATCAGATCGTGCCGTGTGTGAAATTGTCCTGAAATATTTATTTATTTATTATTTTAATGAGGACAATGTCAATAATAGTTTGACAATGAAAAATGCGCTGCGCTGTGCTCTGCCATATCTGCAGCGACCCTTAGTCCGTGTTTGGTAATAAGACGGATAGAGTCACGTACGCTAGCTTACGCGTTATCTTTGTTTTGTTGTTATGTGTAGCGACCACAGTAGCGACTAGAGTCTTATCAGTGACGCTTCAAAACAATGTCGTTTGCTGCAAACGATTGACCCGGTTTAGAGGTTTAAGCGTAGGGCTTGGCTCGCTTCGTAAATACCATTGAGCTAATTTTAAACTAATATTTATTGTGGTTCTTATAACCACTGCAGGGACTCAAAATCAATGTGGTAATTGTCTGAATCTTGAAGAATTTTTTGACTAGATTATCAGTATCTTTAGAATATTTTTTTTTGTTTCCATTGCAAAGACGCAATTCTTATGAATCTTCGCTATGTATGTCAATATCAACATGTTTTCTTCGCCTCGGATACAGACTTGAAGAATCAAAATCACTTATAATTTCTATTACCACGACAGGTCCACCAAAATTTCGTATAGGCCATATCAACCCGGCTGAGTTGTGTTTTGTCAGACATGTGAACCTAAGTTTATTCTTCTCCAAGTACTTTTTGTAAATTGTGTTGTTACGAATTTACGTTGTTATCCTTACAAAATGAAATGGTCATCGCATTGACGGACAATAAAAATTTAGCCTCACAATCGCAATCAAAAGTTGTCCGAAGAAAAACTATGCCATCTCGTCTGTAAGGCAGAGTTATTAGGGCATATAGATATAGACTTTAAATATTACTGTCATGTAACAAGGTGCTAATGAATGTTTTATACAACGCACTTCCGACATTTTCTAACGACGTTTTAATATGTGTGTCTACTTTGTACATCATTGAGTCAAACCTTTTCGATACCAATACCAATTCCTTCCAGGTGGCGCTGGTGGCAAGGGAGTATGGGGTCTTCCAGGGTCCGAGATGCTGGAGGAATACGCTGAAGACGAGAACGACCCCAACTACGACTCGGAGGCCATCACGAACGGCGACATTGAGTTCAAGCAGGTGATTGTGGAAGCTGACCCTGAGGAGATTGTGGTGAGTGATTGAAAATTTAATAAAATTTTGAAGTAATTCTTCAATACCGTCACGTCATGTAGTAGAGGACTATTTTGGTATCTTTGAATCTTGCAAAAGAAGTTTCACTTTTGACACGTATGCTCGGCACACACGCATTGATGAAAGTAAAAATTTAAAGTGTTATAGCGTTCTTCTAGTCAAAGTCCCATTTAAAAGGCTTTAGCCGTTCCTGATAATACCATGTTGGAACAAAGACAAACAAAAAACCTTTTTCAGTTGACTTTCAATTCAATAATAATTAGTACTAACATGAGCAAAAGTTATTTTAAAATAACATTTTCAATTTTATTTACAGTTTTACATTTATAGATTTATCGATACTGTTTACAAGACGTTATCTTAATCTCGCTCGTCCCATATTTACGCGTGATTATTTGGCGACTCACACTTGGCCGCGGCGTTAGGTCGTTGACCCGTATAGATGGCGTGTGGTGCAAATATAAGCGGTAGCGATTTGGTTGTAACTTGTAATTTATAATTGAACTAGCTGTGCTCCGCGGTTTTACCCGCAGTGCTCTGCTCCTATTGAGCTTAGCGTGATGATATATAGCTTATAGCCTTCCTCGATAAATAGGCTATCCAACACCGAAATAATTTTTCAAATCGGACCAGTAGTTCCTGAGATTAGCGCGTTCAAACAAACAAACAAACTCTTCAGCTTTATAATTTTAATATAATTAGTATAGAATATATCACAGTAATATGAAGTTAATTTGAACCGCCCAACGTCAAGCATTAGGGTCCCGTTTTACCTTTGGGGTACGGAACCCTAAAAATGCCCCGTTGGTACGTTAAAGATAAACAAACGTAACGTTCGCATTTATACTAAAGTTAGGTTTTTTTTTATCGTAATCTTAATCCTAATATATGTTAAACTAGATTTCCGCCCGCGGCTTCGCCCGCGTTTGCAAAGGAAAACCCGCATAGTTCCCGTTCCCGTGGGATTTCCGGGATAAAAACTATCCTATGTGTTAATCCAAGTTACCCTCTATATGTGTGCTAAATTTCATTGTAATCGGTTCAGTAGTTTTTACGTGAAAGAGTAACGAACATCCATACATCCATACATCCATACATCCTTACAAACTTTCGCCTTTATAATAGTATTAAGATTAAGATTTTTATCAAGTGTTTTATATTGATAATCCTCGGGGCTTAAAAACTATTAAAATTGGTAAATTTCTTAAGTTACAAATAAACTAATGTATGTTTGTTCAAATTAAGCATTATCTATTATACTGTAAAAAAACAGAAAACAAAGACTTGTTTTCAATTCCAACCAATGGTTCCTCAGATTAATTAACTTGTTCCAACTCTTTTTATTCATTAGGTGTATGTAATACGTATATATATATATATATATATATATATAGTATACTAGCTTACCGTCCGCGGCTTCGTCCATGAGTTACAAAGCTAATTTTCCCACTGAAATGAGATTTTTCATCGCGGTAAAAAGCCTTTATCAATCTCTAGCATCCTAAATATTTCCAGAAGAAAAATAATATCTAAAAATTGCTCCATTGCGACGTGAAAGGCAGACAAACAAACAAACACCACTTTATAATAGCTTCGTCGTAACCGACTCCTTTTGATTCGATTTTGACCCACAAAGGATCAGTGACAATACAATAATTTCTTCAATTTTTTTTAGTTTTTTAAACCAAATTATAATATTTGTAAGAATAAGAATAGTGAAGAATTAAGGATGATATATTATCGCCGATTTCTTATCACTCGAGTGGTTTTCGAATAATCGTGTCACAACTAGAGATAGATATATGCCATATAACGCGTTAGAGAGAGACGTCTGATTGTTGAGAATTTTTATTGTAGTATGACATAGTTTTTCGTCTTTGCATACATAAATGTGTATTTTTTAATAAAAAATATTTAAGATTGATGGATATATTTAGTTAAAGATGATAATAATTTTATTTTGATTTAATTGTCTGTTAAAAAGCAAAAATTAATCCAATAAAAAGGTTTGAATTCAATCTGTCCGTTTAAAGTGGGAAAAAATCGAGTCTACTAAAGTTGGTTACATATAAACATACAGGTGAAAACTATGTTAAAAGCATGCTAAAACAAAACAATGAATTCATACAATTTAACAACAAAAAATAAATACGAAATATTATATTTATTACTTACAAGTTACAAAAATAAATAAAGAAAACAAAGGAACACTAAATACAAATTTACAACGAAAGAAACATAACATAAGTAATAATATTATATCTTATATATAAAATTCTCGTGTCACAATGTTAGTCTGCATACTCCTCCGAAACGGGTGGACCGATTCTCATGAAATTTTCTGTGCATATCGGGTAAGTATGAGAATCGGCCAACATCTATTTTTCATATGTACCACGGGCGAAGCCGGGGCGGGCCGCTAGTTCTGGTATAATTTGCTTCTCCACACAGAATTTTAATTCAAAACTTGGCAAATTGTCCCTTCATTGTTACATACGTAGGTATATAGGACGCTTCAGTAAATACGATACAACATATTACAAGCTTTCTGCCCGCGTCTTCGGTTGCTTTGTCTAAAACCAAATAAATTACATAAAACTTTCCTCTTAAATCACTCTGTCTATAAAGAAAAACTGCATCAAAATCCGTTGCGTAGTTTTATAGATTAAAGCATTAACATAGGGACATAGTGATAGAGAAAGCGACTCTCTTTAATACTATGTAGTGATAATCATATCTTCCACACAATTAAATTTTATTACTTCAATATAATATTTAGGAAGTTTGAAGTTCATATGGGCCGTAGTTTTAAGTTATTTTAAGATCTTTTAACTGTTACTATATCTGCATCGTCGCCTGAAATAAATAAAAAAATAGTAAAATAAATTTGTTTGTATGTTTGTTCCAGCGTAAATCGGAACCGGTGATACTGGAGTACTTTGAACATGGCGACACCAACGCGGCCGCAGAGGATTTCCTTGAATTTGTTCCCTCGAAGCAGAGTCATTTGGTAAGTTTTTATTGTATTTACCGGAACATTATTGAGAAAAGAAGGACTACAAATAACAATAGGTCATAATGTAGTTCCAATTTGTATGATAAATAAATGTGTTCAATATAACTTTTAATTTCTTGCTGGTAAAGGATTTTCAAAATTAGTCCATTGTATTGAGAAAAGGCTTTAATCAAAATAATCAAACATTTATTATATGATTATAGAAAAATTTCGATCACGGGCGCGATTCGAACCCGCGCCTTTTTGTCATGTCATACCAAATATTGTGTTTTCATATTTATTTTATTTTATGCATAATCAAAATCTTAAATGTATTTGTTTTGTTTCATAAAATACAAATTTTCCTGCAATAAATATAATAATTATATTCACAGGTATGCGAGACCATAATAGAAGTAGCACTGGACCATAAACCATCCCACTGCGAGATGGCATCCGTCCTCATATCTGATCTCTATGGAAGAATCTTTACCGTTAAGGATATTGGTTATGGTGAGTCATTTTTTTTATAGTTTTTTTTTGTTACTGGCTAACGAAAATTTTTTAAAATTTTAAAGTTTGCAAAATAAGATGTTTGGTGGGTTTTCCACTATACTGTGACTGACAGTTTCGGATTTTTAATATGTATTGGCATAGAAAAATCATAAAGACTTACTGTCTTACCACAAAAAACTTTAGACAGGGTTTAACTTCAAGTGCGGGTTCTCTTTAATCTGGTTTTGTCGTATTTCACATAGACAACTATTAAACTGACAGATCCCTGGTTTAAAGTTAGACTGTGTTTAAATTGTTTTGTGATAATACTTGTATTAAAATTTAACTTAAAGCTTATAATTAAACAGGTTTATGCGGAAAACACGGTGCACGAGTCTGACTCGCACTTGACCGGTTTTGATATTGTTGTTTGGATATTATTTTATTGTTAAAATGTTGATAACAAAATGTCTTCTACAGCGTTGTAGTCCTGTTACACTAATTAATTGATTATTTATCATATAAATTTTTCTTAAAATATTTTTGGTTTCTGTTTTCTTCTAGCGTTCGAACGTCTCCTAGAAAAGGCGCCAGATCTAATACTGGACACGCCCGACGCGGCGGTGTTGCTGTCCAACTTTATAGCGCGATGCGTCGCCGACGACTGTCTGCCGCCGCGCTTCCTGCAGAACATGGCCGAGTTGCCGTTGAATGCACCGGCTAGGTGAGATATACGGACATACACACAAACATACATATACATACATACACAACACACAAAGAAAAAACCCAAACGCACGCACGCACTTACATATACACACGCTCATAAACACTGACAGATAGACGACTGTCTGCCGCCGCGATTCAAAAGAGACAGAAAGAACAAAAAAACACACTTGAACACACCAGACCAAAATCGCACGCCTATAAACACTTATATACAAACACACAAGACGCAGACAGATATACAGACAGACGGATAGATAGACGACTGTCTGCCGCCGC
The DNA here is from genome assembly GCF_061535455.1 of Colias philodice. Taxonomy (NCBI): domain Eukaryota; kingdom Metazoa; phylum Arthropoda; class Insecta; order Lepidoptera; family Pieridae; genus Colias; species Colias philodice. The sequence goes on along the minus strand of NC_143114.1, from coordinate 3,126,001 downwards.
GCTTCCTGCAGAACATGGCCGAGTTGCCGTTGAACGCACCGGCCAGGTGAGATATACAAACAAAAAGACACACACAAATGCAGAGAAAAAGACACGCAAAACACACAGACAATAATCACACGCACACACGCTAGTAAGTACACGCACGCACGCAATTAAACGCATATTTATGGTGGCAGAGGTTGTTTTTATGTATGTATTCATAACATTGAAAATCAGCCTATAAAAAATTGTTTCACCAATTATCAGACATTTTTCTAATCCCGTATCTTACTGCTTATATAGATATACATATATATAACTATAACTAGCTATAACTAGGTTTCCGCCCGCGGCTTCGCCCGCGCAGTCAAAGAAAAACCCGCACAGTTCCCGTTCCCGTGGGATTTCCGGGATAAAACCTATCCTATTTCCCGGGATAAAAAGTAGCCTATGTCCTTTCTCGGGTATCAAAATATCTCCATACCAAATTTCATGAAAATTGGTTCAGTAGTTTAGGCGTGATTGAGTAACAGACAGACAGACAGACAGAGTTACTTTCGCATTTATAATATTAGTATGGATGTTGAAAAAATAAATCTATAATGCAGTATATACTATTTTTAGTACAATTTTTAATACACTCTGAATAATATGTTTTTGTTTCCTTTCAGACAAGCGATACACAGGGCGGAAACTTTGCTGTCCATGAAGCATGGCCTCGTTCGATTGGACAATATATGGGGCGTTGGCGGTGGTATAAGGTGTGTATTAAGTTATAGAAAGAAAGAAAACTTTTATTTATTTTATTTATTCTGCCATAAACACACACAGTATAAATTACATCAAAAAAAATAGTTACAAATTCAAACTTAAATTATAGTAAATTTTTATTTAGTACTACATAGCTATTCCTCGCGGTTTCACCCGCATTGCTCCTCTCCTGTTGGTCTTAGCGTAAAGATAAAGCCTCAATGAATGGATTATCTAACCGAATTTTTCAAATCGGACCGGAAGTTCCTGAGATTAGCACGTTCAAACAAACAAACAAACTCTTCAGCTTTATAATATTAGTATAGATTACTACAAGTTCGTTTCCACCCGCAGGCCGGTGAAGTCCCTCATCCGTCAGATCCAGCTACTCCTCAAGGAGTACCTCACCTCCAGGGACCTGGCGGAGGCAATGCGCTGCGTGCGAGACCTGGAGGTGCCGCACTTCCACCACGAGCTGGTGTACGAGGTAACCCTGGGGACGAGCTGCTGGTCTACATGGTGCTGATGTAGATTAAAATATTTGATTCGGGCAATTTTATTATGACATTATGATCTTGGAAGTAAGTTGGCATTCCACAGGATTTTTTTTTATGTCAAAGCAAGCAAAGGAGCAGATGGGCCACCTGATGATAAGTGGTCACCACTGCCCATAAACACTTGCAACATTTTATGGACAAATAAGCTCTTTTCTTGAAGGCCCCAATGTCGTAGTTGTTCGGGAACACCGCAGGATTTTGTATCTTCAATGATGTCTTGGACTAGGTCTTTCAGTCTGAAAATCTAGTAGTACCAGATGTGACTATAATATTAAAGCTCTTTTAATATGAGCTGGTCTGTGTGGTAATAATGAAATACATAAATAACAAAAATGCGTCAAATTTACATCACTCTGTCTACATATATATATTTACTAGCTTTCCGCCCGCGGCTTCGCACGCTTTGTCTAAAACCCAATAAATTATATACTAAAACCTTCCTCTTAAATCACTCTTATCTATTAAAAAAAATCCGCATCCAAATCCGTTGCGTAGTTTTAAAGATTTAAGCATACATAGGGACATAGGGACAGAGAAAGCGACTTTGTTTTATACTATGTATTGATAGTGATATTGCTTTTCCAGACGGTACTACTAGCGGTGGAGGCTATAAACTCGAGCGTGGAAGACCAACTGTGCACCTTCCTCGCTGAGTTGAGGCGGAGTGTCATCGTCACACCCGATCAGATGGATAGAGTGAGTGTTTTTATATTGAACTAGCTGTGCCGCGCGGTTTCACCCGCATTGCTCCGCTCCTGTTGGTCTTAGCGTGATGATATATAGCCTATAACCTGCCTCGATAAATGGGCTCTCTAACACCGAAAGAATTTTTGAAATCGGACCAGTAGTTCCTGAGATTAGCGCGTTCAAACAAACAAACAAACTCTTCAGCTTTATAATATTAGTATAGATTTGATATTTTGGGTTATATGGCATTCAAATGCTTTATAAATATAAATTTATAAAGAATAGAAAAAATTCTATCACCAGGCGGGACTCGAACCCGCATCCTTTCGCGCCAATCCAGGGCGGATGCCTGACCAACTCGGTCACTCGTGATCCGCCAGAGCGATCGAATTTATTCTATTCTTTCAGTTTTATGTATCATGTATCTAAGTCCTTATAAATTTATGTTTTTATATTGATACTACCTTTTGCCCGTGGCTTCACCTACATTTTCAATTATTGCTCTATTTGTAGAAGGATGAGGTTATAAAGGGCTGGCGCAGATATAGCGAAGGGCAACGCAGCGCATTCCCGCAATACATGACACACTACCTGAGTTTACTCGACACACTTATCGTCATTCGTTTTGTAATAAATTTTTCGAGAGATACACGTGTACATTCGCGAATAAAATGATGAATTTGGACATGTTATTGATTACATTACTTGTAAAAGAATGAGAGGAAATAATCAAGAGAAGAGAAAAAAAAACGGAAGATTTTTGGTTGACTAGATTTGCGTGCCGCGCGAGCGTGTTGGTGGTGACGAATAAATTGTTGTTATTTGATTTTGAATCTTATTTTAATTAGGACAATGTCGATAATAGTTTGATAATGAAATGCGCTGCGCCGGCCCTTAAGCATACGTGCATGTGATGAAAACGACTTTGTATTATACTAGTTCGATTAAAACTTAATGGCGGTTCGGAAGTTATAGTAGAGCCATTTTAATAGGCAACATTTGACAGTTCAACAAAATTCAACAAATAACCTAGTAACGACGACATAGAATAACATGATATTTCGTTTTGATAAAACTGCACTTTTGCTTAACTTTTTTCAATTACGATTACTACTAGTACCTACATGCACACATTTTTTTATTATTTTATTGATTACTAGATTTCCGCCCGCGGCTTCGCCCGCGTTTTCAAAGGAAAACCCGCATAGTTCCCGTTCCCGTGGGATTTCCGGGATAAAAACTATCCTATGTGTTAATCCAAGTTACCCTCTATATGTGTGCTAAATTTCATTGTAATCGGTTCAGTAGTTTTTACGTGAAAGAGTAACAAACATCCATACATCCATACATCCTTACAAACTTTCGCCTTTATAATATATATTAGAATAGAATTGGTCGTATCTTTAGGGCTTCCTGCGCGTGCTGGAGGACATGTCGGACATAGTGCTGGACGTGCCGCTCGCGTACATAATGCTCGACCGGTTCGTGGAGCGCTGCCAGCAGCGGTTCCGGCTCGGGGAGCCGGTGCTCAAGCGGATGCCCACGCGGTGAGTGTCTGCCGGTCTGAAAATCAGACTGAAAAAATGTTGTGTGGTTTTATGAAACCACGGTAAAAGTGAAACTGTTCGGACGGTTCCGAACACTGCTTTGTGTAGCGCATGTCGCGTGACGGTCGGCTGCCGAGTAGGTATACCTACTCGGCAGTCGCGATACACGCGACATGCGCTACACAGACCAAAAAGTTTGAGACGATGTAATAAAAGTTTCACTTTAAAAAAATCAGACAAAAGCAGACTGAAAATCAGCGCTGTTCAGGTGTTAAAGCCCGACAGCATGGCTGAAGCTGACCCGATTGCCATGTAAACTATTTTTAATTTTTTTAGTAATATAAGTACTTAGTTATTAAGTGTGTGTAACATGTGACAATAAATATTTTTTCTTTCTTTCTTTCTTTCCATGCCCCCTAGTGGGGTAAGGGGCAGATGCATTATACATCTGTTTCACTGATCGATTTTCTTTAGGGACAAGTAGGTGATCAGCCTTCTGTGTCCTACCAGACCGAGACTTTTTTTTTCAAGATGCAGCTGTTTAAGCTAGAAATTTTTGCAATTTTCGCCATTTGCAAGGAAATCAAAATCACAGGGAACACAGTCTTGAAATTTGGTTAAACCAATGTCTTAAAAAAATTGTTTAGGTATTTATTTTTAACAAGCCCTATAGCATTTATTTATTTACTCTTTATTGTACAACATATTAAAATGAAAGTACATAAACAAAACCATTTAAAATGTACAAATATAGTTAAAACATACATTTATCGTTTCAACATAATAGAAAGGGCACTTGGCCTGTTTTCTTTTTAGTTTATTTAGGGCCGATTTTTCAATGCTTGGATAAAACTTATCCGTCCAATAAAGTATTACACGATAATATTAAAATGTCACGTAAACTGTCAAATACGGGCAATTAGAATACGTTTTTAAAATGGTAGTTGTATACACATTATTCGACGAATAAGTTTTAACCAAGGATTGAAAAATCAGCCCTTAAACTAATTTTTTTTTAATTTTATTTCCAGGGGCCGCAAACGTTTCGTCTCTGAAGGCGATGGTGGTGCGATCAAAGATCACGCGCTAAAACTGAGAGAGTAAATTGTTACGCGCACACGCACAGACAGACCGGTGTGTCTATACTAGTATTATAAAGATGAAGAGTTTGTTTGTTTGAACGCGCCAATCTCAGGAACTACTGGTCGGATTTGAAAATTTCGGTGTTAGCCTATTTATCGAGGAAGGCTATTGGCTAAACCTATCCTATGGCCTTCCTCGGGTCTCAAGCTATCTCTGTACCAAATTTGAAGTAAATCCATGCAGTAGTTTTTGAGTTTAGCCCAGACATACATATAGACAAACACAAAAGTTCAATAAAAAAATATAATATTTTTTAACCTCCGTAAATATATATTATACAAAAAAACGCGCGAATTTGTGTTTCTTCCAATTAAAAATTGTAAGTTTGTAAATTTTTTATGATAATTGGCCACATTAAACTATTTTTGTTGTAACTATGTATTTAGGTTAGCGTTAAGCATTTACTTAGTTAACGACGTAATAACTAAAAATTACCCAGCTATCTTTTTGTCGAATTCATCTAAATGTGTCCAGCCAATTAAGATTGACAGATAGTCATATAATCAAACTTGATGTAACTAAGTACATGCGTAGACATAACTTATTTTCACATAAAATGTTGACTGAATCGATATTTTTTAGTAATTATAGTACAAAGTGAAATATAGTGTTAAATAATTAATTAAAACTACTCGAAAATTTGATTCGATTGACCGCCTCCTTGGTACGGTTGACGCGTGAGCGTAACACCGAGGGGTCCTGGGTTCGATTCCCGGTGGAAACGAAGGAAAAAAAGACGGGTTGCACTCCGGGAGTGCCGGCAGAAGTGAAAACTTGATTATTAACGTTGAGCATGTTTGATATTTTGGAATGGTATCCGTCTTACGCTTTTTCGATCAGGTCACGTGTCCTGACGCGAGTTTAAGATTTTATACCCATTACAGAAAAAGTGCTCAACGCCGCTAAAGAAGTTTTCACTTCAAAAATGTTTCCGTCTGGCAGGACACAGAAGGCTGATCACCTACTTGTCTCTAAAGAAAATCGATCAGTGAAACAGATGTATAATGCATCTGCACCTTACCCCACTATTTTTTTTTTCAAATTTTGCATTTACCTATGTTCAAAAAAGTATATCTGCTGTGTTTTTGTTTCGTTTACGTATAAGTAATTTTTTTAAATCGTATGAATTCTCATTTAATAATATTAAAAGGAAAACATTATTAATCCCTGGAAAATTGTCCTGGAACATCTAAATTCCCACTACATCATAATATATTATAGTAAAAATTGATGGATATCAATATATTATAGTAAAAAATCTATCAATACGAAGGAAAGCTTAAGAAAAATATATTTTTTTGTACAATACATACTGGCAACTAAAATACCAAATTCATCATTGCAAATATGCAAGCATTTATTTTCATCGCGAAAAATATCATTTAACTTATAAAAATGATATGTACAATAAGTGTACAATAATTAAAAACAATAAAATGATTTTACAATAAATATAAAACTTTTTTGTGTTTTATTGTCTATTAGCTATGGTCTGCCGCGCGTTGTCTGTGACGTGTTTTTGGCGCGTAAATGGACTGTTTAATCTGTGGCTGTTTGAACGATGTGCCATTTTTTTTTCTAGTACGTAGACAAGTGATCGTCAGACAGCCACGGGTGTTTTTTTTTTCTATATAATTACTATATTAAATGTATATTTAAGTTGTATCGTATATTCACTTTTCAGTGGGCGATATTTTTATTATACGTCTAGGGACGTTAGATTAGGTGTTTTTAAAATTCTTCATAGATATTGTTGCGTTGATGTCGTATATGAAAAACCGCCTTTATAACAGGTATAATTCCTAAATGCCGCGAAATTAACACAATATCTTTTTAACACGCATTTATTAGTTTCACCTGTATGTTTGTGTGTCTCTTTTAGACTTGATTTTGACTTTAAATGGACTCATTTTAAACTTATATACACATTGAGGTATTATTATAGAGAGGGCACCACGAACAAAATATGTGCGCGGCGCGTGGTGGCTAGTGAGTCATACACTTTGTAGATATTCTGCCTCTTATTACTTAGAAATTAAATGTAACAAATAAAAATTGTTTGAGACGATTGGCTCTAACTCGTGTTTCAAATAGTGTAGTAGCGATGTCCTCTCTAGTAAGTAGTACATAGTAACTCAATGTATTTATCATAAAGCGTGTTTAATTTTTAACTGCATATTTATTATGAAAAATGGAAAATCTAGTCTTTGTCTTGAGTTAAATTAAAATTTTCATTTACGACATTAACGTGGTCGCTTATGAGTGAGAGCGAGACGGCGATATTTCTCTCTGTTAGCAATAATACAAATACGAATACTTGGTTCTACCAAAATACCTTGTTTGTAAAAAATATGTTGTACAAGTACAGTTATGTTTCTCTGTGAAAAAAATGCTGTATTATTTTCTGAATTAAATGCATTTATGAATATGATTTTCTTTAATTTTGTGCACATATGACATTTTTTATTACATTTTGGGGGATTTTTCAATTTTTCTTGATTTTTCAAATATAAAATCTATCTAAATCATCTAGTTAGAAGACATTTCTGAAATGGTTTCTTTATAAGTTAAGCAAAGATTGAAAAACGCCCCTTATAAGAAAAAAGTCATTTTTAGAACGAAACTATGTATTTAAAAAAAGAAGTGTGAGAGCGAAAGAATGTATTTTTTAAATTAAATGAAATGGCTTAAGCTTTGTACCATAGACAAAGAGATCAAATAAAATCAATTTGCACACTAAAAAACACATAAAATATAGATATGCATTTGAAATTATCCGCCGAAATTGTTGACTGCGTGTAAATATCTTGAGCAAATAAATATAACCAACGAATGGAATTTTTGTTTTATTTTTCTTCCCCAGAGTGCAAATTTTTTGTTAGAACAACATTAAGTTAGGTATCTTTGTTGTTTGTTTGTCTCCATGTTTTTTGGCAAATAAATTAATTTGACCAGTCCAATTACAAGCAGCACTAGAATTAGAATTATTATGCTGTTGTAATCCGCGCTTAAAGATAAACCGTGTTTAAATTATTTTTGTGGTATAGGTAACAAAACAAAACAAAATACACTCACCGGCACGGAATCTTGGCCACTTACAAATTTGCCGATAAAAAAAATTTGGAGCTTTTTTCACGATTTTTTTGTATGCAGATATGTTAACATATTATTTGTTTAATTTTATGGTAAGAAATCATTAAGATTGAGAATAATCTTTTACCACTTTTTAAGAGTTACTCGAAATTTGTGATTTGTGCGGCTAAGCCGAAGTTACGAATTGTTCGTTTTAAACTTTTTTCGATATCGTTTATGCCATTTTTAGATATTGTTATTGTTGTACTGTAGTCAATGATCATAACAAACAATAAAAAATGCCGTTAACATCTGAACAACCTGCTCAGGCCATCACAATGTTAGACCAATGACTGCCGCAACATAAAGTACCTAATGTACAGTACGTACCACGTTCAGCGATGTACTATGCATGGAAAAGATACCAGGAGAATGGCAGCTACACATGCAGACCAGGAAATGAAGGCGTGAGGTGCACATCAGCTCGAGAAGACCCGTTTATTGTTCAAGAGATACTCAGAAATGGCTTTCTGACAGTTTTTGAGATACGCCACCGGCTCTAAAACACCAGGATAATAAATGTGAGTGAGCAATCGGTGAGAAGACTAATGAAGGAAGTTAATTTGAAGGTTTGCAGACCAGCATGCCGTCCAGAACTCCTCAGACATCACAGAGAAGCACGTCTTCGTTTTGCACGAGAACATGAAAACTGGATCCACAGCCAGTGCGCTCGTGAAGTGTTCACAGATGACTGTTCAGGCACTTTACGAGCTTCTGATAGCCAAGAGTCAGTATAGAGAAGACGAAAAGAGAGGTTTTCACCCATCACCACACTCAAACTGCGATTTTTCATGGAGGGTCAATAATGGAGGATGATGGATGGGAGGTATAAGTTCCGATGCTCGCACGGAGTTAGTTATCGTAGATAATGGCTTAAATTTGATCAGGTACATCGAGGAAATTCTCCAGAAACATGTTCAGCCCTATTACAGGTTTATCAGTGAAGAAAATTTGCTACTAATACACTATAACGCACGTCCGCGTGTCGTACGATGCGTATAAGAGTACCTTCAATAGGTTATTATTGAAAAATTGGAGTGGCCAGCTTGTACCCCGGATATTAATCCAATATAACACATCTGGGACATGCTTAAAAGAAACATAAAGTTCGATTCCCACCCAGCACCAATGTTAGATGAGCTTAGAAATACAGCTGGGGCCGTTTGGTACACTATAGCTCAAGTGGACATCAAAAATGTCTTCTAGAGTATGCCAGACTGGATGCAAATAGTGTTTAAGGCAAGAGAAGGAAACACCCTATATAAAAAGGTTCAATTTTTTTTATTGAAACGTTCTTTTTAATTTTTGTGCATTTTTTAAGAAATCATTTAAATTTCACAGGAAAAGCGTAAATTCTTGTTTAATTCATATCTACGCGGTAGTACTTCTTATAAACTTCCAATTATTACTAAAAGTTAGTAAAAACATTAAAGTAACAAGTTTTCATTAAATTTTTATTGAATTTTGTAGTAGAAAATAAATAGTGTTATTTTACGCAAAAATTTGCAGTGGCCAAGATTCCGTGCCGGTGAGTGTATAAGCACAATTTACAGAAAATAGGGTTTAAGTATATATTGATAAATTAAAATTAACTTGACAGTTTTAGTTTTAGAAATTAAAACACAATCATAAAATAAAATATTTATTGAATTGACGTGAAATTGTTTTATTTATATTTGATACATATTAAGAGATATCAATTCCAACACCAATATCCCAATTACATTTTTTCATTGATAAATATTGACTGCATTCAAAATCTGAAACAAATGGTATTATTACTACAATATTATAGCGTTACACGGAATATTAGGCGGGTGGCGTGGCGTATGCAGAAAGAAAGCTGGAACCTTATAAGCGCTTCCCGGCGCTTATCAGCGCTGGTTCGTTCTACACAAAGGAAGCAGACCAAAACAAATTTTATATATGGCAGCGCCCAGCACGTGTTGAAGCTGGTCGGATCTTGTCGGCGCCGGTCAGCGCTTATCGGCGCGTGTGTATTTCCTGCGCGAGTTACCAGCGCCGGTAAGCGCTTATAAGTTTTCAGCTTTCTGCATACGCCCTAACGCTGTCTTGTAAAATGTCATTTGATGACAGATCGTTAACCCTAGAACCGTACTCTGGGGTACAAATGAAATGATGAATTCTGATTTCTTTTGTGGGAGGTGGAATAACAAGAAGAGCTGGTACTTGGTGAGGCATCAAAATATGATCACCTAGAAGAACGATTTCAATACATAACTTTGCCAATGTCTCTACAAATAAGTAATGAAGATATTTTAGGACAACAATAATTATCGCAGGGACCACTGCTGTTTCAAAATCTGAGATGTAACTTGAATATCCACGTTAAAAGTCCGTCAGTCACGCAAACAGTGCACTAAGTTTAAATTTTTAATAAATTTTGATCACCAACGTTAAGTACTTACTTAAGTGTGTGTAAATTGTAGAAAAAATATAAAAATGCTGTAATAAAATAAATTATTAAGACATAAATGAATGTTAAAATGACCTTAATAAATCAACATTTAATAAAAGTTAATAATATTTTTGTAATCTTATTTTTTTTCATAGGGGTACACTCGTACGGCGTACCCCAGGGTAAAGTTATGAGTGATATTTTAATATGGGTACGGTTTTTGGGTTAAATGTGTTGTTGGGTATGATTATAATTTTCCCTGCTTACAATAATTTTATTTGTCCCATTTCAATAACTCAAACTATCCATATTAATTTATAATATAGCAATCGTAACTTCATCGCTCATGCACTAATAAGATCAGCCCCCCTAGACAAGAGGCTTTCTATTAGCGTAAAGTTTAATAGAATAGATAAAGGAATATAGATTGACATAAGCTGAAGATACGTCACGTGACCTAGCGTAACGAAACTAAAATTGGTAGACAAGTGGCATTGTTTTTCTATTCCATGAAACGGAACGTAAAGTCATACGACAGGCGCGGGGCGCCACCAATGTTTAGCCAAGTGGCACTTTTGACAGGAGAAACGCTTTGTGGGCGTTCTGTGGGGCGTTTGTAGGTACTTCGATAACTAGCGTACGCCATCTTGTAGAAATCGAAACAAAATGGCGATTTTATAATCAGCTGTTGAAGTTGCGTGTTGTGTTTCCTGGTGATTATAAAATTTTAATAAGTTTTCATATAATGCACGCTTTGAGACTTTTAAAAGCTGCGCACGATGAAGAAGTTTGGCTCAGGCGCCAAAAAAGATATACGTCCAGACGGAGACAATTGGAGACAATCGACGAAATGCCGGAACAATTGTTTCAGGAGCGTTTTAGGCTAAGTAAAAAAACTTTTAGAGAGCTTTGCTGCAGCCTACGTAACGAAACAAAAATACGGGGGACTAAAGAAATTCCTTTGGAAGTAAAGGTAATCCACAGTTTCTTCACTGCGATTGTTTATAAGTGATGTCCGATATTTTAAATGCCCAATGAAAGGCATGGCAAAGGCATTTTTTAGCATAAAAATTCGGATATCGCAGATCCATTTGTTAGTAAAAAATAAAGAAAATATTACGTATCCTAATTCTACTTATTATCGTAGGTTCTTTGCGCTCTGAGTTTCTTCGCAACGGGATCCTATCAGAGAATTGTGGGTGTCACACAACATTTGCCACAACGCACTGCAAGTAGATGCATTAGGCAAGTTGTGGAGGCACTCAACAGTCCTCTGATAGTGACCAAATGGATAGTTTTCCCTCAAACACACCAAGAAAGAGAAAGAATCCGACAAGAGTAAGTGTTTTTATTAATTTATTTGTAACGTTCAATGTTTTGTACAATTTTAATAAATAACTTAATCCTTCGCATTGAAGATGGTCGGTTGGTTAATAGACATTTAAATACAAAATGTTTGTTTCTGTTGAATTCTAAATGTTTTAAAGGTGTACAAAATATTATGACAAATCCATTTGAAAGTCTTTTTAACAATTGTATTATATTTTTTAATATATGTAGGTAATTGTCTTTGATTATAAAATGTGATACCTAATTACAGGTTTCAAAAGAAATTTCAATTGTCAGGGGTAATAGGATGTATAGATTGCACTCATATATCTATTGTAAAACCCCACATTGATGAACAGAATTATTTGAACAGAAAAGGATACCATTCCTTAAATGTGCAAATGGTAAGCTATATTTCTTTGCATATGTATTATTAGTTAGTAAGCATTGTTTTTAATCATGTTACATTAAAACAAAATTACAAAGCAACTGCAAATAGAATATTTTTTATATTTTTTTTTTACAGATATGTGATGATAATTTAAAAATTATCAATGTTAATGCGAAATATGGTGGAGCCACTCCTGATTTCTTCATATGGTCATCCAGTGAAGTGGAACCATACATGCGTGGACTTCATGAAAATGGTGAATTGACGTGGCTATTAGGTAAATCAAATAATTCCTACCTACTTCTATATATTTTATATATAAAAATGAATCGCAAAATGTGTTGGTAAGCGCATAACTCGAGAACAGCTGAACCGATTTCGATAATTCTTTTTTTATTATATTCCTTGAAGTACGAGGATGGTTCTTATGTAGAGAAAACGTAAACATGTACCACGGGCGAAGCCGGGGCGGACCGCTAGTCTTATATATAAAAATGAATTGCAAAATGTGTTGGTAAGCGCATAACTCGAGAATGGCTGAACCGATTTCGATAATTATTTTTTTAATATATTCCTTGAAGTACGAGGATGGTTCTTATGTAGAGAAAACGTAAATATTATGTACCACGGGCGAAGCCGGGGCGGGCCGCTAGTTTATCATAAAAATATTGAAGTTATAAAGCTCTTTAACTACATTATTTGTTTTAGGTGATTCTGGATACACACAGAGAGCGTGGCTAATGGTACCAATTTTAAATGCCGAAGCAGGTTCTGGTGCAGCGGTGTACACTACACGCCATTTACAGGCACTCAATTGTATTGAACGATGTATTGGTATACTGAAGGCTCGCTGGAGATGCTTGCTGAAGGATCATACACTACATTACCATCCTCGTGTTGCCAGTAAGGTGACTATTGCATGTTGTGTTCTGCACAATATTGCACAGGATGCTCGATTACCTCCCCCTAATATGGCTGAGCAACAAGAGGATGGTGATGAACCGAGTGTGCCGGTTGGACCCATTTACAGCAACTCGAGCTGATGAGTGGCAGAATAATCCATACTAATATTATAAAAGTAACTCTGTCTGTCTGTCTGTTACTCAATCACTCCTAAACTACTGAACCAATTTGCATGAAATTTGGTATGGAGATATTTTGATACCCGAGAAAGGACATAGGATAGGTTTTATCCCGGAAATCCTACGGGAACGGGTTTTTCTTTGAAAACGCGGGCGAAGCCGCGGGCGGAAAGCTAGTGCTAAATAATTCAGTTAATAGATTATTTTTATAGGTTATTTTTGTCTCTCTATGGTAATGGCGTGTAGTATGTAGCGTGAACTAGTGGTTCCCTGGTCCAACTAACTGGAACAGCACCTGGCACTGCCAGCACTGCACTCCTGATTCACGGGAGCATTATTTTATTGACAAATAAGTTTGATAATTAACCATTGTTTAATCATTTAAAACAAAAGTATGTAATTTTGGTTATAAAGACTGAAGTAGTCATTTAGTTAATTGTTGAATTAAGTATTATCACAGAATACATAATAGTAGCTAAACGCTACAGAACGGACAAAATTAAACTTACCTCACCCCCGCTCGATCAGACATAAAATGGGCCATATTTTTCTGCAAGGACGATACGCAACGAAGATTGACAACATTAATCAAATTGACTTAAAGTAATTTTATTTTTTTGGATTTGTGATTATCGTTTTTCGTAGAAAATGGTTAGATATTGTGCTGTTTATTGTTTAGATATTGTGTATTTCATCAGAAAAACGCGAATTTTTTTTACGCTAGTCACAAATGTGCCAACCATAAAGCGTTAACACACACATTTACAGTCTTTACAGTGTGACTGTCAAAAGGATCATTTTGTATGGAGTGTCCGGGGTGTGGTATTATTATAAAAGCTAGAAGAGTTAATTACTTACCAAATAAAGACGAATTAAAATTAAGTACATAATTGCAGTATTACTTTTAAACCTACAGTGTATTTTTTAGTTGTGTGTAGATTTAAAGTGTATTACTTACTTTTATACCTAATTCAGTGTGCCTGACCAAGTAGTTTTGTATAATATTTTTTCGCTCCTAAAACATTATTTTGTTTACCTACACAGATTTAAATAATGAAACTGCATTAGTTACAGTATATATTAATCCTTTTAAAGTTTCTGATAACTGCTCATATTTTAGGGCAGGTCATAGGTGAAAAAATTGATCATCGTTACAGCCTTTTTTTATATTTTTAAGTTTGTAATTTTTATTATTGTATTTTTTGTTTGTATTTAAAAAAGTGTGTACTGAATTAAATAAATGGTGGTATAAACTACTTAACTAATTAAGGAATAAAATATACTATTAGGGTGCACTCACACACATCAGTCACCGTCAAGTCACCGATGACTGATCGGTGACGGTTCGTGTACGTATCCACAAACACCAGTCACCGTCATGTTGTCCGTCAGTCACGTCGCCGGTTTGACTGAATCATTGAACACATACATCAGGTTAGTCAGTGATTAGACGTGTGTCACGCTAGAGAACGTGTAGCAATTGACGGTAGCACGACGCTGACTGAACTGAGACGTGACGGCACCGGGTGAGTGGGGATAAAAGTATGATACATGTATGGAAAGATTATTTGACGTGCCTGACCGGTGACGTCACTGATAGATTTCGTGCCGGCGACTGTCGTGTGGGAACAGAGTCATACTAGAACTATTGATACATATTTTTTTTTAATCCTGTCCGGTGACGTGCCGTGACGGTGACTGATGTGTGTGAGTGCACCCTTATTATGTATACATGTTTTATTTAATATTCTTAAAACTAAAACAACCTGTCGTATAGCGTATTTCAGCATTCTCTGACGTCAAAGTTTGTAGAAAGAGAAACGCTATGAAGCGTATGCCACTTGACTAGGCCTTCAGACGCCTTTTTTAATTTTTTGAAATAAAGGAGTTTTTTGTGTTGGCAACCATGCGGCAAACTTTAGTGCCATATCACACTAGCGGATTGCGAGCGGTTTCAAAGCGGAGCGGGTGCGCAACGAATACGTTGCGGGCGCGCAACGAACACGCCGCGGTTGCGCAGCGAATTCGTTGCGGACGCGTCATTTTGTATACTCTCGCACAAAAGCCAGCCCTTCCGCCTTGCCTAACTTCCATTCAATATTTCCATCGTTTCTGTAGCACTCAATTTTTTAACCGTACTGTGGAAATGCACTTACTTAACAGTTAACTAAAGATGTAATAACAACTGGAGTTGTTAAAAAAAGGTGCTATAAAATTGAATTACTAGGACTTTTAGAATGTACCATACATTCCAAAAGTATGTAACGACTGACCAGTATAATCTCTCCCATAGCAACGTATGTTATAAAGAGATTTTGTGAACCTAATTATGAGCAAAGTGATAGTGAGTTGCTGGTTGCTTGATAAAATTTTCTATTCACTGCTATTTATCTAATAATAAGATAGCCCTGTTTTAGTTAAGGAGCTTTAACATTTATTTCACTAATGAACTTTCTTAATGAGCAATTAAGTTATCTGATTGCATTTCGACCAAGATTTAATAGATAAAACAATACCCTAAACATTAACATGTTATGAAACTCGTAAAAAATAATGATCTCATAATTATTATACTATCACAAGTTATAAGTAACAACCAGCACGGATTCCATTTTGTTAATGAGTGTACATGACTGCGACGTAAACGTTGCGCATCTGCCACGCGTCCGCAACGAATTCGCTGCGCAACCGCAACGTATTCGTTGCGCACCCGCTCCGCTTTGAAACCGCTCGCAATCCGCTAGTGTGATATGTCACTTAATGTGTTAGCGGTGCATTGGTGCATTTAGATCAAACGAGCGAATTTTCATTCTGACCCCACTATGTCAAATTATCTTCTATTATGTAAACAGGCGTAGAGCATTCTTTCGTTGTTCTCAGTGCGTCCGAAAAGATTCTATACAATGTTATACACTAATGACTAAACTGAACTGAACTACTGAACAACACCGAATACGCGTTTTAGTTTACACCAAAAGATCACCAAAGAATGCTCTTGCTCTGCCTCTTTCTATGTTCGTTTGATGAAAATACACCGTATCCGCACCATGGGTAGCATTATGCGAGTAGATGCAATCACGATAGTTTAATGTCTATGTTCGGCCGTATTCATAATCGCTGTAATGGCGGCAAACATTGACGATCATTTGTTGGGCCAGCGCTGTCTATTGTGAAAAATTTGCATGTAAATACTCTAAAAATTCTCACCAATTCCTCCTCCGTGCTCTTTCGCCGTGTACATTTTCATTTCGAGGCATATTTCGCTCCCTTACTACTTCATAAATTACCATGATTGCTACTACTAGCGCCGACACACCCAATGCAAGACCTTGTGCTAGGTGATTCATTCTGAAAACTGACATTTTCGAGATATAGACCATTTTAAGAAAATCGCTAAGTTACACTGTAAAGCCGGGTATCCACTTAGGTTCGCCGTGGATTGCGAACACTGTGTGCTCCGCGAACGTGAACGTGTACAGTGTACACACTTAGGCTGCAACATCAGTGCTCCTGTCGGAGCGCTAAATTCCGCGCTCCGGACACGACAGACGGTCGGTGCAAACATGCCGCCTCCAGAATTAGTAGGAAGTGCAGCTTATATTTTGATACATTATATTGTGATGGAATACAAACAATCTCCTCAATTTTGGCAAGGTAATATGAATAAGGGAAGAAGAAATAATGAAATAATGCATATATTAATTATTAATCATTTCATCGGACCACTCCATGTTCGCGAACTTAACAAACACACGCTCGCGTCCACGAACAAACTGCGCTCCCCTTTGAGTTCGCGCAAAAAACCGCTTCCGGAGCGCTCCGCCGTGCTCCGATCGTGCTCCAGTCGCGCTCCGCGATCACGACGTATCCATTATGTTTGGTTTGCGGAGCAGGCGCGTTCGCAAACCACGGCGAACCTAAGTGGATACCCGGCTTTAGGTGCTGTAAGTGAAGAACGGCTGGGATTAGGATAAGTAATACTGATAAAATTTTGAAAAACAATAAAAAAGAGCGTGTGTGCCGAGCACACGTGTCAGAAGTGAAACTTCTTTGGCAAGATTCAAATATACCAAATTCGACTTTACTCCATAATGTATTGCCATGACGGGACATTCTATTACTCTCAACGCGCCTAGAAGTTTCACTTCAAAAAAAGAACGTTTATTTTACATTTAAAGAAAGTCATGCTAATTACACAACTTGTAACTGAAGAACGACTGGGATTATGATGATAAGTAATGACCTAAGGTAATGACGGATAGAATTTTCGAAAACAAAAAAAGTATTATTTACTATCCGGACGTAGCCGAGGTGATCATATTACATAAAAAATACGAAAAGTATGGCGTGTTTAATATACAAAATAACACATATGGCTGCTGTATATGCTAATTTTAGTACTCTCTTCTACCTTAGTATAGTAAGTAGGATAGTTAATACCTACTCTACCACTCTACTCTACAGTTTTCTCTCCCCGTGTAAAGCAGGCAGCAGCCTTTATGAATTTTCTGCCAATCCTACAAACACTAGCTGATTCGGTAATTATTTTGAATATTAACTAATACGGGGAATAAAAATATTTATAATACGACCTATAATTCTCAAACCCACCGAATATACTTAGAAAATTAAAAAATCGACCAAGCCCATTACATAGTACCTCAATGACCAAGCCGTTGCGAAGGAGTTTGGTCACAGACCAGTAATTTATAGTCAGTTTGGTTACCTACGAACCAAATACCTACGCGTGATGTAAGACGTTATTTTTTTTTAATGGACTTAACTAAGTATATCACGCAAAAATAATTAAATATAGTCATAAAAAATTAAATGTAAAAAACTGAAGTTAAAAACTCTTGAAATTATTGTATTGTCATGGTATAGGAGCTACCAACGTTGACAAGAGAGAATTTTAGTATAGTTGGTTCTTTGATATACTGTTTCTCTTCCAATTTCGGTTAGAGTCCGGGCTGTCTGGCTGGTCGCAGTGGTTGCGTTTATTAGTGCGCATCTTATCTGCACAGGAAAATATCCGTAATTTAAAGTCATTTATTAACGCGTAATTTTTAATCTTTTGCCTTTAGGTAGATCCATCAGACATAAATTTTTTATTGCAAGACGTTTTTTTCGTTGTTAAATAGGTGCCAGACGCAATTTTTTATTTCAAAATCATTAAAATGTCATCGAAATAAGTGAAATTCCATCAACATGAGTCCCCGTGAAGGATATACTATGTATAATATTCATTTTACTATTTACAATTTTTTAGCAAAACAATCTACCATGGTGCCTCCTTTTCCCAACGAACCTCAAATAGGACGTTAATGTAAACTTGATAAAAACCACAGACATGTATCAAGATAGACTAAGCGAGTGTATGTACTTCCCGTGTCCAAACTAAGTTTATGAAACTTACTTGACGCTGGCCTACACTCAGTCCGCGCTTGCAGTTCGCCAAGGAAAGACGTGAAGCTGAATAAAGTAAAATGCCGAATTGCGCCGTTATAAACTGTAGAAACTCCACAGCTGTGAGTGGCCGAGTTAGCATAGATGTTTCCTTCCACCGGTAAGTAATTTTCTAATCAGAATATGCACTATTTATTTTAAAATCAAATAAAGAATATCTGTGGAAAACGATCGTGACAAACACGGATACCAAATCATACGAAATGATTCGGAATACATTGCGGCTTTTACTTGGCACGGTAAAGATCGCGTCGTATGATAACAAGCAATGAATAGCGTCTTCTCATTTTTCTGTTCTCATTTTTCTGTCCAATTTTGTGGTTAGTGATGTTCATTTGATGCAACAGTTCTCGATTCTAATCGATTTTATAATCGAACAGAAAAATGATAATTTGAAGGAGCAATTTTTCAGAAAAAAAGGCATAGATTTTTTTTGTCATTTAATACGACTTGACCTAGAACTTTTAAGTATTTTAATACAAAGGTACTAAAAATAAATATTATGACATGGACGCCATTAGTTATAAAGTGTCATCTTGGGAGTTTTTTAAGAAAACTCCTTATTGCTTAGACTATGTTTGTTTTTTCAGTTTTCCAAGTAACCCGAACATAAAAGGAAAATGGATCGATGCAACGGGACATAAAGATTGATTGATTGACAGTTTCATTACTTTCTTTCGATGGCCTCTCTAGTACGTAGTACATGGTAACTCAATGGGCATATGTAAGAAAAAGCTAAAACACATTAGTTTACTTGTTAGAATATTAAAAGGTTTATAACTTTATTTTATCATCCCTCTGTCTATGGTAATTATCATTTTTCTGTCTTGAATCGATTTAGTAATCGATTACGATTCATTTATTTGACTACCTCTTAGACATAGATCTAGTTTGATCTGATTTCTTTCGATTTACTTCGATGGGATAGGACGATACTAGAATCGCCGCGCGAGTGGCGGCCTAATCGATTTAGCGTAAAATGAAATTAACATCACTAAAAAGCGCTCGTGACGTCATAACGCGTCAAGGTCAGTACAAAAAATATGACACGCTTGGTTTTCATACAGATCGCGGTACTTGCGTTGTCTACTTAAATATACATGTCTGTGATAAAAACCAAATATCATCAAATTCATATTAATACCCAAAAGTGTAATAAATATGAAACCATCTATTAAAAATATTAGTTTACTAATTATTCAATATAAGTATTAAAAAAGGATAATATAATATAAGTAATAAAGTTATTACTTACCTTTTAAGCGGACTCATGTTGATGTAATTTCACTTATTTCGATGACATTATAATTACTTTGAAATAAAAAATTGCGTATGGCACCTATTTAACAACGAAAAAAACGTCTTGCAATAAAAAAAATTATGTCTGATGGATCTATCTAAAGGCAAAAGATTAAAAATTACGCGTTAATTTTAAATTACGGATATTTTCCTGTGCGCACTAATAAACGCAACCACTACCGCCAGCCAGACAGCCCGGACTCTAACCGAAATAGCAAGAGAAACAGTATACCTATCAAAAACCCAACTATACTAAAATGACTTTTTTTAAAACGTTAATAGATCCCGTACCATCAGTGATTCTTGATACCTTGTATTCTGTACAAAATTAAAAATTTGAATAAAATTTGACCATCAGTCAAAATCGAGTCTAAAGGAGTCTGTTACATAAACTTGTTAAAAAATGTATTCATGGTCGTGTTAAGACTTTGCTAAGAATTTTAACATTCATTATTAAACATGAATCGGCCATTTTGTAATAGGTACAATGTATCCAATGGCAAATTTTTTTCATGATAATATACGACGTATCGTTTGAACTTTGAAATCAACTGAGCATCCGGATTAAATAAAAATGCTTCAATATGCAGAATTCAACATGCTAAATTATTATGATGTTACAGATTTACTATAGCCTCGTGATATCATTAAGACAAAACTTAATCGTGACCGGTGACATGGATTTATGAAAATTGAAAACTATGTACTTATATGGTAGTTGGTACTTAACTATTTTAGCTTAAACTTACATTAATCACTAATCAATAAAACCTGTGAATAAAACGGTACAAAATATTGAACAAAAAAGTATATAATCTTAAAACTAACCTCTTTTCTAAGTTCCTAAGTTCTTTGATATAGCCAAATAACGGTCTAACAGCTAACTGTACCTTACTAAGTTACCTACTAGATGAATTCTGGAAGTGAGAACTGCGTAATTCCCCCGATATACCTAATGTAATTACAAATATCAATGTTGCTACATGTTAAAAATATTACCATCTTTTTCAATGTACACGTGTAATCTTGTAATGTACAATTAGTAGATATATTATAATCATTTTTAAACACTGAAATAAATCTCTGAACAACGATCATAAAATAAATGTATGTACTGTATGTCAAAAATTTATTAGTACTTTTACGAATAGTAATTATTATATTTCGATAGAATATCACGTATGGACATCATAATAAAAAAATAATAAAAGAAAAACTTCTCTTAATTTATATGAATAGTATATATAGTTAAAATGAAGTTGTGCGTATTTAAGAAGCAAATTAAGGTGATATTAATGATTTATTTGAAAATATAAATTTTTATTCGCACATAATCCCCGTTTTCCAATTACAGCACTAGAGCGCATTATGCGGCATAATGCTTAACGTTGAATGTTTCAACTACAGCAACGCTTCGCACAATCGAGCACTCATAAGCGAGCGTTAAGGCGAGCGTGAATTGATGCGTGCAATCGATTTACATAACGTTAGTAATATTATTAATTGTTAGAAAAAATTTTAAAGCTTTCGTTTCATTGTAGTTTTTTCGAAATAATCAAAGTTAATTCAAATTGTGTTAAAACTGAACTTAGCGCAACCTGCTGGTGCATTTGAAAACTAATTCACGTTCCAATTAAGCATCAGCATAATTCGACATTGTGCGCCACTGAGTCGCACTATGCTATGCTCTGTAATTGGAAAACAGCCAATGATTGTGAACTTTTGTGAAGTACCAAGCATAGACTATGGGTGTCTTCCGTTATGCACTGCAACCACTGCACAGTGCTATCACTGTAGAAAAATTCGTTCCGTTATGGACTGCCAGTATACTGCCACAGTACCCTAGGGAAATTTATGAAGTCATTCAAGTCATCACGTGATCAGTCCACAGATCAAGTAATATGATCAGTCAAAACCACTCGAGTGCCTAACGTCTTATACAAAGCTACAGTATAATCAGAAAATTTTAAAGTTCTGTAATTAGTTTGGATTAATAAATAAAACAATGGAAGAATTACAAAAAT
Source organism: Colias philodice (assembly GCF_061535455.1). Classification (NCBI taxonomy): domain Eukaryota; kingdom Metazoa; phylum Arthropoda; class Insecta; order Lepidoptera; family Pieridae; genus Colias; species Colias philodice. The sequence goes on along the minus strand of NC_143114.1, from coordinate 3,104,193 downwards.
TAACTTTATTAGACTGTGTTGAAAATGTTCAATATGAACTGAAAGTTCTTTTTTATGAAAAAGTACTTACTTTTATTATATTATAAATTCAATTTACAATTAATATTAATTAAAATATTTTTAATTGGACAGTACTCCAAAACAGTTTATTTTTATGTTCTAGAAAACTTTAATACACTCATTTAAATGCTGCGTCAAAAAATGCGGCTGACAGTATACTGGATTGCGTTCCGTTTTAAATCGTAACCAGTATAACTGGCTATAAAGGAACGGCTTCACAGTACATACTGAATTGACGTCACACCTTACAGTGGTCGCAGTGCATAACGGAATACACCCTATGTAAACCACTACCAACATCCGTCAAACTCAATTGTCATCTGAATACGTCAATGTCATAATTCATTCGTTTTCAAAACACTGCCTTTTCCTCCTATCATCTGGCTGTATTTATTTTGAACGCAATATCTTTTATCTACCTTCTTTGTTATCGACAAAAATGAGTGTTCGCCAAGAGGATGGCCCGAAAAACAGTAGCTCCAGTCGAGGATTAGGCTTAGCAGCAGCTGCAATAGGCGTTGGTGTTGGCGTTGGCGCAGCCTTGTACTACTTCTTTGGCAAGCGGCCCGAAAACCCTGATTCCGCAGGATCAACCAGCCATTGGGAAATAGAACATCCAGACGCGTTGTGAGTGTTTTTTTATTAATTTTTCCATGCTATTAGGTGCGTGGTTTCTAATTTTACAGTTCGTAAATTTAGAATCATCGTGTGCCAGATAATATCGACAAATTAATGTTTGTTATGAAATTATAATTAAGCAAATCATTAACCGTAAACATGAATAAGTGTCGTCATACTTTATATTTCGTTTGAATATTTTTAGCGAATTTAAGATATTTTTTAGCAACCTACCCTCTTGGCAGTGATTTAAAAAAAAGAGATACTTAGGTAATTAACTAAGACACAGTTTCCACTTAACAAGTTTGCAAATTTACTGAATTTAAAAGAGATATCTATAAAATTGTGTCATTTTTGTTATCATAGGTAAAACAAATTGGTATTCTGAATTTTTGAAAGTGAAACTTTTATTACATCGTCTCAAACTTTTTGGTCTGTGTAGCGCATGTCGCGTGACGGTCGGCTGCTGAGTAGGTATAAAGCAGTGTTCGGAACCGTACGATAATTATCGTACAAATACGATAATTTTGTGCCTAAGTTTCACTTTTACCGTGGTTTCATAAAACCACACAACATTTTTTTTTTACACACATTGTCTTGTATCTTATGTTTCAACATGTTGCTTCTCTTGTGTAGAACTTAGGTAAAAGTAGCCTGTGTGCCAATCCAGTCTATGTAGCATATCTCTGTACCAAATCACTACATAGTATAAAACAAAGTCGCTTTCTCTGTCCCTATGTCCTAATGTTTGCTTAAATCTTTAAAACTACGCAACGGATTTAAAACTACGAACGGATAAACTACGGAATGGATTGATGCGGTTTTTTTAATAGATAGAGTGATTCAAGAGGAAGGTTTAAGTATGTATATAATTTATTATGTTTTAGACAAAGCAGGCGAAGCCGCGGGCGGAAAGCTAGTTTCATATAATATTCATTATCCTATCCATACTTAATCCTACTAATATTATAAATGCGAAAGTTTGTGAGGATGTGCGTGTGTGTGTTTGTTACTCTTTCACGTAAATACTACTGAACCGATTACAATGAAATTTAGCAAACATATAGAGGGTAACTTGGATTAACACATAGGATAGGTTTTGGGAACAGGAACTATGGGGGTTTTTCTTTGAAAATATGGGTGAAGCCGCGGGCTGAATGCTCTAGTATTGATATAATATCTGGGTATGATTAATATGTTTTAACTAGATTTCCGCCCGCGGCTTCGCCTGCGTTTTCAAAGGAAAACCCGCATAGTTCCCGTTCCCGTGGGATTTCCGGGATAAAACCTATCCTATGTGTTAATCCAAGTTACCCTCTATATCTGTGCTAAATTTCATTGTAATCGGTTCAGTAGTTTTTACGTGAAAGAGTAACAAACATCCATACATCCATACATCCTTACATCCATACAAACTTTCGCCTTTATAATAGTATTAAGATAAGATTAAGATTAAGATTTCATACTGAACTGATTATCCATTTCTACTTTAAAGAATTACAAACATCAATCATATACTTTTGAGTTATAAAATATAATACAAGTAAGAAGTATGATTTTAATAAACAAAGGTCATTAACCTATACATGATGCAGTGAAAAATATTAAATGAAGGACTAAAAAGGATAAGTAGGAAATATAGTTTCATAGTAATATCAGTGTGTCTTTTAACAAAATTTATAACTTCTTGGGGAGCGTCCATAAATTACGTGAGGTGTTTTTGTCCATTTTTTGACCTTCCCTCCCCCTCTGGTGAGATATCATGAGATTTTATTGAACCCCCTCCCCCATCCCCCTATTTCACGTGAGATTTTTCAGAATATGAGTTTCTTATGTTTATTTGTCATAGTAAAAAGAAAAAAAAAATTGCTTCGTGCTTTTGTTTACGACTAGTTAAAAATAGTAATTAATATATTGCGTGACGCCCCCTTGCCAATCTTTTTCATTTCACGGCGCAGTTTCATGATCAGTTTTTTGTCACGGCGCCCTACCCACCCAACCCAGCTATTGAAAAGGAATAAGGTTGATATAGGTTCTTACAAAGACTAGAATCGGTTCAGTATTTGCGTGAAAAAGTAACATACACGCACACTTTTGACTGAACGGTTGGCTTGGTTGGTAGTGGCCCTGCCTTCCAAGCCAGAGGTTGTGGTTTTGATTCCCACCCGGGGCAAATATTTGTGTGATGGACATAGATGTTTGCTCTGTGTCTGGGTGTTAAATATCTAGATATAAGTATTTATTTAAAATTATATATGTATGTTTATCAGCCATCTGGTTTCCATAACACAAGCGAAAGCTTAGTATGGATTCAGATTGTGCCGTGTGTGAAAATTGACAATCCTCACAAACTTTCGCATGATATTAGTAGGATAATATATTTATTATGAACTAGCGGTCCGCCCCAGCTTCGCCCGTGGTACATATTTACGTTTTCTCTACATAAAAACCATCCTTGTACTTCAAGGAATATAATAAAAAAAGAATTATCGAAATCGGTTCAGCCGTTCTCGAGTTATGCGCTTACCAACACATTTTGCGATTCATTTTTATATTATGAATATAATATAATATATAAGAATGTGAATTATAATTTACTAGCTTTCCGCCCGCGGCTTCGCCCGCTTTGTCTAAAACCTTATAAATTATATACTAAAACCTTCCCCTTGAATCACTTTATCTATTAAAAAAAAACCGCATCAAAATCCGTTGCGTAGTTTTAAAGATTTAAGCACACATCGGGACAGGAAAAGCGACTTTGTTTTATATACTACTAGGCTTCCGCCCGCGGCTTCGCCCGCGCAGTCAAAGAAAAACCCGCATAGTTCCCGTTCCCGTGGGATTTCCGGGATTGCGTCATTTTCCCGGGATAAAAAGTAGCCTATGTCCTTTCTCGGGTATAAAAATATCTCCATACCAAATTTCATGAAAATTGGTTCAGTAGTTTAGGCGTGATTGAGTAACAGACAGACAGACAGAGTTACTTTCGCATTTATAATATTAGTATGGATGTAGTGATAACATGTATTAAAGAAAGTATAGTTTCAAAATCGAATTAGAGAGAAAAGTCGAAAACGAGTTCACATAGGCTACTTTTAATACGCTTTTATCAGCTTCACATTTATGTAAACGACTCCTTTAGACTTGATTTTGTCTCCTTGTACTCTTATCAAGGACTAGCTGCTCCGCGCGGTTTCACCCCCGTGGCTCCACTCCTGTTGCCCGTAGCGTGATGAAATATAGCCTATATAACCTTCCTCGATAAATGGGCTATCTAACACCGAAAGAATTTTTCAAATCGGACCAGTAGTTCCCGAGATTAGTGCGTTCAAGCAAACAAACAAACAAACAAACAAACTCTTCAGCTTTATAATATTAGTATAGATTGGTGATAAAAAATAATTTTACGAGTTTAATTGTGTTTTTTACGCTTTTTTTACTACCGTAATTGAAAAAAAAAACAGGTTTTCAATTGTATTATTGTAACTTTTAATGATAATTCACCAGATAGTTCTTTTACATCATAATTCAGTTAATAATTATGTATTCATACACTCTGACACGCTTTGACGCGCCCACTTATTTTTTTAATCTTAAAAATATTCATTTTAACCGACTTAAAAAAAAGGAGGAGGCACTAAGCACTTAGTAGGCATTATGAAATCAAATCTACTACTACATAAGTTTTACATTGGCTTGGCACCAACATCAAACCTATTTAGTAAATAGCACAACTAAATAATATGTAGTAATTAATAATATCAAATCTTTTTTATTTTTTACTTTTCCGGTTTTGAAATCGTTTTTTTTTAATGTGGTTATTCTCATTATTCCGTTTTTGAAGTCGTTTTTTTTAACGTAGTTCACACATTATATGTAAATTATGGATTTAATAAACACTTTTAAAACTTGTATAGCTTTCTGTCACCTAAGTAGGCGCAAAGCTCTCACTTCAATAAGTCTGTTACCAAAATGATATTGTAAGTAAAAAGGTATAGATAGGCTACCAACACTACAATCGATCTTCAACAATAACCACCTTATACGCGATTTAGATGTCAAAGTGAGATGGCATGATTCAACTATCGTGAGAGAAAGAGAGATAACCGAAGTAATATGTGGCTAATTTAGCCACACATTTTGACGTGCCTTTCGTGATGCGGTCATACCTATCTACACCTTTTACTTGTAATATCATTGTGTTTCCATTAATGCTTTTAAAAGTTAAATTACGTGTTCTTTTTTCTGTTTTTTTTTTCAAAACATTTCTCTTATAAAAAAAATGTGTACTAATACTATTTATGTATTAAACATACTAAAATTGTATCTATAAGGAGTCGGTTAAAAAAGAGCACGTCTTTTATGTTATTTATGCTTTTTCCTGTACTGCTTAATATCATCATTTTCATGCATGGCTTTTTTCACACTACGCACAGCAACATGGATTCATCGGGCACATCATGTAATTGTTATGACAGCGACGACTGCGTCACGATATCGGAACACACGACGACGGACACGAGCATAATCTCAACCGCGTCTGACGCATCCAGTAACAACGACATGTCTGACAGTGACGGTGCAAGTGACAGCAACGGTTTTGACGACAACGAGTCGGACAGTGACTCGTACTATCGGGACGAATATGTCAGCGAGTACAGTTCGAATACAGAATCATCATATAACACGTCCGGATCGTACTCAGAGGTCGATGAAATCGGCTACCTGACTGACAGTGGCTCTGACGGTGACGCTGATAATAGTGACTGGGAGGAGATGACGTCAGATGATCTGCCCCGTAGGTTTTCGTACGTGCGTCCCAATGTATTTCCGGGGCTCAACAGGTTCACAGATTTAATTCGATCGCTTAGACGTAGATCGCGACGACCGTAAGTCATTTTTTTATTTTTATTTTATTTTTTGTTGCCAAGAGCCCGGTTACATATCATGGCTCCTGTCAGTCAGTCCTGACCTGACAGAATTCTCAGTCAGATTTATGACGGCGTTCTAGAAATGTTGTTATTCATAATTTATTAGAAGGACGCTATATTTTTTTTTTATGTTATATAATAAAAACTTACCAAGAGGGATTAAGATCTTGAAAATTAGGTTATATTAGCTTGAAAATGTCTGCTCATAACCATCATATTCTTCAACATCATGATCATAACATACATTTAAGTGAAACTATGCATGACGGTCGAAACTCGACCATCTCTTCCGCTTCCCAGTGCGCGTATCGCGATGAAACACACATTCGACACCCGCATTGTGATACGGGAACGACGATATGTACCAATTGCGGATCGAACACTTGAAATTGATAAATATGATAAAATGGTCATTAAAAGTTCATGCCGATTGAAAGTCCAATGTAAATGATTACATACATACTTTCTCTTCTTAGAAACTATTTTTTAAAACGTGGATTTTTTTCATTTTTAATACGTTCAAGTCTAATTTTCAAAATAATATTTCAGAGTTGAAGAATCCATTAGAAAATCTCGAAGAAATAAGGCGTTGTAAGAATTTTTTATTTTAAGTTTGATTTGATACGAACATAATGCGATCTAACAGATAACTCTGAACACTTAAGTTCTACATTTTATACTTTCAAATAATTAGAAATAAATCAATTTGTGTCCAGAATGGTGTGGACATGTAAAAAAACGTTTTTTTTTTAACTATATAAAAGAAACTTTGAGCACATTGTCTGTTAGATTGGCATTTTATAGTTCTGTTGTTATTTGTGTTTTTTTAAACTACTCACACCTGACTTTTAAATTTGGAAATAATATTTAGAGGCCCTCTGCAAATGTTCACGGGCATTGGCGATGGCCAACTTAAAATATGAGAGAGACATAGAGTACAAGCATATTCCCTCTCTTTCTAAACGTAACCGTAAGCTAACAGTTTATAGATAACTGTATGATTTCTCTGTTGTATTATTTATTTATTTAATCATTAATTTATTGACTGGTGTGTGAATTGTGTGGCCATATTGTTTTTGTGTACAAAATGCAATGGTGGACTAACAGGCATGTTGTTTTTAGACTTTGGTGGTTCCCTTCTAAATGGTTTGTATTTAATAACTTTTACAACAATTGATATAATTTATCTGTTTGTGTACCTTAATTTTTTGTTGTTATTTGTATTATAATTTTTAACTAACATTTGACTGCCTTTAGTATCTTGGTAAGAAGTTCGATGGCAGTTGCGTTTTGACTAAGAAGAGATTACCATGACGCGGTTCAGATGCATGCAGTGACGGGGTACCGATGCCTTTCAGATGTTTCACAGATCTGTCATTTAATTATTTTTACTTATATCACTGCCTTTTTTTTAAGTAGGGAAATCTTGCATAGATAGCCACGGAGAAGGAGCCGTGGGTTATGTCGGATTCTTACCGACTACCCACTGTGTTCCGTCGAGCCGCTTTAATGATGGGGCCGCGGGTATTGGTTGGAATTCTTCCGCGAAACTAACATCATTGCCTAGCCTTAATAAGTTGAAAAAAAAAATATGCAGGTTGGAAATTTTTAATGGATCCTGGAGGAGAAACTCTTGACAGCCCAGCACTTTTTAACAAGTGCGATTCCCAATCGGGGCAAGTGAATTTTCTAAAATCTTTAAATGTAGTTAAAAATAAAGGAATATTTCCTTTCCGTAAAATTTGCTATCTGTATATAGTATTTGAAGTACTTTCCCTCCAGGGCCAATTGTATATTTCTACACACTGTATGTGATGATATAATAATGATACGAATAATCAGTCGAATCCTCTTACAAAAAAAATAGCTTGTGTACCGAGCACACGTTTCGAAAGTGAAACTTCTTTGGCAACATTCAAAGATACCAAAATCGTCGCCTTACTCCACGACTTGACGGTATTGCAATGACGTGACCTTGAAATTTTACTCCCAACGCGGCTAAAGAAGTTTTGGTGGCCTTACACCAAGAAGCTTATATTATCTAATACACTGGAGATTGCACTATGACCATTAACTTGTAACAAGAAAATATGACGTTGAATGACGCCTGTATGTTTTTTTATCTCTTTCACACCAACTTGCCAAGTTAGGTAGGCCTTACAGGCTTACACTGACCGCTTCAAGCAGTTGAGACTGACGGCATGCAGCCGCGACCGCGTGGTGAAATATAGACATTCATTCACTGCCGTACACGGACTGCTTGAGCAGTCGCGACCGCTTCAAGCCGTCAACTGCGCGGTTTGTAGCGACAGCTCGAGCAGTCAACGACCGACCGCTAGAGCAGTCCGTGTACGACCGCCCTTTCACTTCAAGAAATGGTTAATGATACTAGTGTTTGGTGTTCCAGCCGCGAACGTTCTTGGACCCTCGAAGAGTGCACCATCTGTTACGAGGTGATCCTCAAGAACCAGGAGGTGATGTCACTGCCGTGTACTCACAACTTTCACTCGGCGTGCATCATGCCGTGGCTTCAGCAGCAGCAGACTTGCCCCAACTGTCGGACCAGCGTCAATTGATCTCCTTGGTAGGTATTGTTATAGGTGTATATTTTATGGGATTTTTTGTTATTTTTTAAATTATATGATAAAGTTTATGAAAGTGTAAAACGTTTCCCTATTTTTGAGTCTTTGCAGTCAGTATGTCTGATCGTCCGTCTGTCACCAGTATATTTAAAAAAAAAGAAAAATTGTCCACTACTGTGACAACGCCCAATTGCCAATAAAATTTTGAAGGTTCAAATAAACAAAACAAAATCGTAATTTTTCATTAAAAAAAGTAAAAACCTTGTAGTAATTATAATAAACTAGATTATCGCCCGCGGCTTCGCCCGCGTTTTGAAAGGAAAACCCGCATAGTGGGATTTCCGGAATAAAACCTATCCTATGTGTTAATCTTAGTGTGTGCTAAATTTCATTGTAATCGGTTCAGTAGTATTTGCGTGAAAGAGTAACAAACACACACACATCCTCACAAACTTTCGCATTTATAATATGCACAGAACATTAAAAACAAATAGAAGTGCTATAATGTCATAATTAGTATGAAAACCAGTGTCGCCAAACCCACACATTTAAACCGATAGTTATACAGTACACTACAAATAAACTATGCCTTTGATTGGACAGCTTAATTTGAGTAAAAACTGACTTAGGTTATAAATTCAGCATTTCAATATGTACCCTAACGCACCATGTTACGTTTTATTTTAGTATAACATCCCTAGGTATATTTTATTTCTTACGGATTAAGGTTCATTTTGACTAGATTTGTATACAATTTTGACAAATTACGACAAGCGAAGTTATAACATAAAATATATGTAAAATAAATAAAAATAAGACTTACCGATGGTATGAAATGCCTCCATTGATGATATTATTTCGTCTGCTATCATTTTTGCACTCTATTATCGAACAACACGTCCTAAAATCCATCAGTCCCCGGAATCACAGACACAATAGATAATCTATTGTGTCGCGCCCCGATCGGGGCGCTCGGTGGTCAATGGGTTAATGAATAAATATGGAAAAAAGGTTTGACAGCTGACAACCGACTCGAATATTTTTCTGCGCACAACTGAGAGCAAGTTAGGTGATCTAAACTTATCATTGACACGTGGGCCACGCCCACATCACATTTCTATTTGTTTTTACTGTTCTGTGATTAGTAGGAAGGATAAAATAAAAAATGATAATTTACTATCCAATGTCTAGTAATTTTCTTATTCGGACCAGTAGTCAACAAAATCTTATGTATTAATAGATCTATGTTTATACATATATTATGTATATGTAACTTCAAAACCACCACCTTTAAATATTTTCAAAAATGACGGCATATTAAAATAACTTTTTTTTCTTTTCAGATATGAAGGTAGAAATCAGCAGGATCTGAATTCGAATTATGGCGGGAATTAAAGATTTTTTTTTACGAAATTGCACCTTAACCCAAAAATGGAGGGAAGAAGACACAATATTTTTTTTTTTTTGGGTATATTCATCATAATGAGACTAAATATGTATTTCATAATGTATAAAAAATTAATTGAATCAACTATTTACTATACAATTGATTTAGAGACTTATTGTATGGATTATTATTATCACAAAATTATATATGAAATGAACTAATAATTTTTTTCAATGATTTTTTTTTTAATAAATCTTTGTATACCGCCACTAGCATTGTAGTTATTTTTTCTATTTAGATGTTATTAGTATGTATTAAATCGCATAAATAAGGATTTTAGAAACTCTTTTTTTGAGGAAAATTATAATGTTTGTAATTTGAACCTGTTATTTAAATAATTTACATAAAAAAAAATTGTAACGCATCAAATTATATTTTAAAATGATGTCTTTAATTTATTCATGTTTTTTTTAATCTGTGATTAAATGTCAAAGTCAAGATGTCAAATAGTTTGGCGCGAAATTATATTGTGTTATGCGTTATGTCGGTTAAATAAATATGCAATAATAATATAAAAAAAAATGTTTTTATAAGTAATATAATGAGGCACATATAAAAATGTAGTACGAATAAGTAGCTTAAAATATTAAAATCCTGTTAGTTTAAGAGTGATCAAAGTTTTTGCTGTTTGTAAAGTTACCTTTGCTTTGTGTTTGTTTTTTATGAATTACTAACTTGTTTCTTTATATTTATTAATTTATTTCTATTTAATATTCAAAGTTTTTTCTGTGCTCTCTGTATCAGCATAATATATGTATATACTTTAATAATTAATAATCCTCGTTCCTTTCTTACTAATACTGTTACTTGACTTCATCTTTATTAGGCCCTGCGCAGACGGCACACTTTTTGTGCGATCGAGTCTGCGGCGCACAAAAAGTCTGCATGGCGCGCAAAAAGTCGGTCGCGGATTTTTCACAGACTCAACGCACACGACGCACATCTTCGATCATTTTGTCGGCAGAGCTGTAGGGACGTAGACGCTATGGAAATCGTGTAAAGTGTGCGCCGTCTGCGTTAGCGCGCGTTGAAGCAAACGTTCAATTCTTTTCACACACTTTTGTGCGGAGCGGCGCGGTGCGGTCTGCCCGAATTACACGGATTTTTTGTGCGCCGGACTTTTTGCGCGTCGTGTGCGTTACTGCATATAATTTCATAGGTTCTATTTTCACAGACTAAAAAGTGCGTCACGGATAGTCTGTCGTCTGCGCATGGCCTTAGGCAAAGAGTTTTTTCTAGATGTGACTTATAAAAGTTTGAATATCAAAAATGCTGTGATCTTAGCAATATATGGTTTCTTATTGTATCAACTAGAAATTAGTGAATTTGAATTGTAAATAATATGTTATAGCTATTGAATAAATGATATAGATTTTGAAAGAATTGTTTTATTATTACCAACTTTTACAAGAATAAATATAGAACATTAATTTGTTACATCTATACCAATATCAGACCGCCTCCCTGGTTACAGTGGTTCACGCGTGAGCGTAGAACCGAGGGGCCCTGGGTTCGATTTCCGGTGAAGGAAAAAAATGTCTCAGTCTGGTAGGACACAGAAGGCTGATCACATAGTCCCTAAAGAAAATCGATCAATGAAACAGATGTATGCATATCCCGTGTCCCCAGTTGGGGACACGGGACTTCACTATACCAAATACCAATATTATAAAGAGGAAATTTGTGTGTATGTTTTTAAAGAGTAGACTCAAAAAGCACAGGTTGGATTTGGATAAAATTATACAGAAAATTTTTAAACTTTGCGTTGGTTCTACATCAGAATAATACACAGTAAGAGCGTAGACGCACTATGCGGGTAGCCGCATTGCGGGTAGCCGTCCGGCTGACCGCAAGCACAATTATGTACGTAATATTCATTTCTATGCGCACTGTGCGGTCTGCGGTTGCGTACATAATTGTGCTTGCGGTCAGCCGGACGGCTACCCGCAATGCGGCTACCCGCATAGTGCGTATACGCTCTAAGTGAAATTAAGCTTACTGTGTATTACTCTGATATAATCATAATATGTATTACAGATATAGACAGGCCTCCTATGAGAGTAAGGGTGCTTTTCGACTAGAGATGTACTTTGCACGTAGCATAGCACACTTACTTAGAAAACTTGTTTAGGAGTAGAGACAGGCGCGGTCCTAGCCTGACATTTTGGGGGGGGGGGTCACGCGGCTGAAAATGTAGCAACCCCCTCCCCTCCAAATCATACCTACTCTTCAAAAATCGTAGTCAATACAAGTTATAATACATACATATTGTTTTTATATTTTACGAACATTTTCAGCGTTTACGGCTGTATTGACATTAAGATAAGACAGGAGTTTGATTTTAAGTTCAAAACAGACGTTCGAATTTGGTACGGACCGCACCGTGACCTTGGTGCGCTCCGGACCATATTCGATCATGTGTACAGTGGTCCGCCGGACATAATTATTATTATTGACGGTACGGTCGGTCCGATGGTTTTTTCTTCCGAACTTGGTGCGGACCGTACCAAATTCGCGCGTGTGGACGGGCGATCGCACCGGACAGCGCTTAAGTCATAGACTATATACTTATTACAGCTTTAGTCACAGTTCTACCGCCAAACAAAACGGACGTCGGTCGATCGTTATCAATGGCGATGGCGTCGGATGACGTGGCTATTACTGAAAAAAGATTAATAATATAAATTTTAGAACTCTACAAAGATTTATGATATGACTGCATATGTCTGAATGAATCCCTGTCTTTTAAATATAATTTTGCCCATTCTTTTCTCTTCGTTTTCTTCTTTTCAATGGTTGTACTTGTACTTGTACCAAAAGAAGCCTTGAACTGAGGTCTACATGTGAAAATAATACAACATTCTAACCACGAATTTATTACGTGAAATAGATTTTCAAAGAATTCGGTTTGACTTTTAATGAGATTACTATGATCAATGTTCGAAATATTCACAAAAAAAGGAGATTAATTTGTATTAATTTGATATTATTGAATTGTCTTAAAAATCTAAGATATTTTTTTTTTGTTCAGTTAATTTATTACATATTATAAGGATCAAGTACCTACCTATAATAATATATTGAATAATATTAAAATATCGACTATAACTAACGACTAAAACATAAACAAAAACTTGGTAATAGATAGATGATATATATAATTTTGTTTACTAGGGGCAACCCTGACATTCTTTGAAAATCTATATCTTGTAAAAACTTCGTGGCTAGAATGTGGTATTTTTGTTACATGTAGAACTCAGTTCAAGGTTTCTTTTGGTACTTAACAGAGCTTCTACTAACGCCTGCATATAATATAAAAAAATAAAAACGAAAATCAGTAAAAATTACAATACTTTCGCCTCTATCGACAATATCGAAAATTTCAAAAAGGGATAATTTGCGCCTTTAATCACTTCATATATAAGCAACATAATAAATTATCTAGTGTATCTATTTTTTTTATACGAATTTATTTATCTTAGTCGGCCGCGAAAATTCCAATACATATTTTAAATGTTTTTTTTAAAAATCGTAAATTTAATCGTAATTTTTAAACAAAGAATATTTTCTTTGTGCGGCAATGCCTGGACGGATAGCCGAAACCGATTGAATATTCATATTGAAACTGTAAAGGCGAAGCTGCAAATTAATTAAATGTAATTTTAAATTATCGTGCAAAGATTTTTAGACATTCGCTTTAGAAAATGAAGAGCTATTAAAAGCTGTTTCTTCCAACAGCAAATATAAATGCCAAAAATAAATTTTCTCTATTTAACATTGCTGTTTTAATTGTCTCCCGTAAAAAATAACTAAAACTCGCATTTTTGATGCTGTTAACCCTTAAATCAAATACTGGCAACCCTAGGTGCGGTGCGGTCGTGTGGCGAGTCGATCGCACCGCACGAGTACGGTGGTCCGGTCGCACCAGTTCGAACGTCTGTTTATAACTTTATTACAGCTTATAGATATATTATACTTGACTTATAGTCGAGCCAATTTAATAGGCAACATTTGACGTCTATCAATTTTATCTTCGAAGAGAGGTAACCTGCTTAAAAACATCGATTAAAGTGAATTAATCGATACGGATTTGAAACATTTGAAAATCGAATTTATTAATTTATGATGATTTTTGTTCACAAGTAATCAATGCATTCGATTCTAGGTGTCAGATCTCGATTTTTAGAGTAACATCTCTGGTATTTAAAAAGAAAAAAGGTTTATTGACACAAAATTGTAGCGACGTCAGTTCTTCAATTCAGAAATTGTTTATTATGTTTAGAATGGTTCATCAGTAAAATGAAATCTTAAAATTACTTGTATCGTTCATTATTATTATAAATATATGTAATCGTTATTGAAAAAAGTTAAACAAATGTGCAGATCTAACAGAAAGAAATATCATGTTATTCTATGTTGTCGTTACTAGGTTACGTTGTTGAATTTTGTTGAACTGTCAAATGTTGCCTATTAAAATGGCTCTACTATAATTTAATACATGTTTAAGCGTTCTGAATGAGTAAAGGGCAACCCCCTTTTTAAGTTTAAAATTATTGAAAATATTTTTGTTTTATATAATGTAATTAAAAATTCATAATATTTTTCGTAATTATTCCTATATCTGTGTTATAAGACGTTACTTTGTACCAAATTTCAAGACTCTGTGTTTATAGAAAGCACCCTGTAGGTTTTGATTCCCTTGCGAATGTCGAAATTTGCGAAAATTTTCAGCATTTACGTCTGTATCTTTGGATTGCGTTGGCTTATAAGGTTAATTTCTTCACAGCATTTAGGGGCCGTAGACTTGAGTAGGTATTCGATATAAATTTCAGCTTGATACTCTACGCGTTCCAGACAGATAAAATCAAACGTATTAAGCCAACGCAATCAAAAGATACAGCCGTCAATTTTTTTTAACTTTAAACCAGGGATTAGTCACTTTAAATAGTTGTCTATGAGAAATACAACAAAACCAGATTAAAGAGAATGCTGCATGCTGTTAGGTGTCGGTGTGCGCGTTCACTCTCATCATTTTCTCCATCGCGCCAAAAAAAGTATAACTTCAAAAAAACAATAATTACTCTATGACAACTTCATACACGTGTCCACTATCATCGGGCGATCCACGTTAATACACGGGTACTGGGTAACCATCGTTGTCTTTGATGGTCTTTGCCGTCAATTTTCGTGGATACCTTTTGAAACACTCGATGTCAACCATGCATGGTGATTGGCGGTTGTAATGCCACATGGTCCAAGAATCATATTCGTGATTACAACATAATGTCGGTCTGGATCGGTTTCTGGATTAGCAATCCCCGCACATACAATCATCTATTTTATCTGCCTGAATTCTTTCGACTAACCAAATTAAAATGTGTGCATGCTGCAAGCCTGATTTTTGTCATTCAATTGAATACATATCCATCATTGAATAATCCCAAAGATATGTTGCGTTAATGTAACTCAACAGTGACCGGTTTTTTTTGCTGGAAAACACGTGTGGTAATGTCGACCCGTCACTTGATATTTGTCCGGAAAAAGCAGCAGTTGAATAATTTCCATCCATTTCGGATTACATTTAAATGTAAAGAATAGATAAACAGCTGTAAGGTGCCTTTTATGAATAAAATAAAATAAAATAAAATAAAAATAAAATAGATCTGGCCGACCATAATATTATGTCATTGCATCTTGCGCATATTCATGCGTATGACTTGGGAGTTGGGCTACCTGTGTATGTCGCCGGTAAAATAGTAAATAGACCAACATTTTCTGCATCTTCTTGTGTGTGCTAATTGCATCACGTAAATGGATGTAATCTTCAAAACGCAATTAAGCTTGGTTCAACCGATTGAGGGGGCTCCGATTCAATTTCAACGTTATAATAATAGTTAAGATAATAGTTTATTGTTGACACAGTCCACGAAATCGCAACAAATAACTGTCAGAATTTTTACATTTTATAGAATTTCTTTTTAATAATTAATCAAACTAACCTTCTTGGTTAGTTTCCTCACCAAAAATACCTTATCAATTTCTGAAAGCACGCGTAAAGCCGTAAACACAAATATTTGAGGAATTTTTATGTATCTGCTCTAATGGCACTTTTCAATAATTGATTTAGAAAAAATATACCTACAGACAATAGTTTATTCACCCTTTTTAATTATTTTACACAAAATAAATTTTATTTGACAGGATTGACAACTAATGATTGACATGTACGAAAATCAAAATTTTGGGAAAATAATTATTCGTCTAGTTACGCGGATATTATATTAATCAATATAATATCACTACATAGTATAAAACAAAGTCGCTTTCTCTGTCCCTATTTCCCTATGTCCCTTTCTTTGTATGCTTAAATCTAGATACTTAGAGTAATTCAAGAGGAAGGTTTTAGTATATACATAATTTATTAGGTTTTAGACAAAGCGGGCGAAGCCGCGGGCGGTAAGCTAGTATTTAATATAGGTATGTGCACGTGAATTATAATTTGTATTAAAGAAAGTAGGTTGTGTTAGTTCCATTTTTTGTAAAATTTAAAAGTTATTTTAAAACTAAAAATCATTAAAATATTTTCAGCCATTTTTGAGTTTTAAAATACATAGTTACATAACTACAATGTCTATTTTATATGTGTATTGTGTAAGATAGTATAACCACGTATAACTATAAAAAAAAAAAAAAAAAATAATATTTATTAGCAAATTTTACATACTTAGTTCACAATTTTGCTCTGCCTTCTGAACTAGGTTAATACCTGTGTCTCAGAAAACAACTATGTAACTTATACAATGTCTTTTTATATGTGTATTGTGTAAGATAGTATAACTATGTAACTACAATGTCTATTTTATACGTGTATTGTGTAAGATATTAGTAAATTGACATAAGCTACTTTTAACACGCTTCTATTAGCTTCACCAGTATGTTTGTGGGTAACCGTATTTTTAGACTTGATTTTGGCTTTATTTTGAACAGACAGATTTAATTCAAACCTTGTACACTTATTAAGGACTAGCTGTTCCCCGTGGTTTCACCAGCCCACTCCTATTGGTCTTAGCGTGATGATATATTATAGCCTATAGCCTTCCTCAATAAATGGGCTCTCACACCGAAAGAATTTTTCAAATCGGACCAGTAGTTCCCGAGATTAGCGCGTTCAAACAAAGAAACTCTTCAGCTTTATAATATTAGTCTAGATTTGTAACAATCCAAAATTTCATAAGCTTAAGCATTTTTTTTTAGTTTTCTTTTCTACCTTAATTATTACCAGTAAACCATTTACCAGTGAAGAAACAGGTTTTCATTTGTATTATTGTAACTTTTAATGATAATTCACCAGATAATTTTAATACATCATGATTCAGTTATTAATTATGTATTCATATGCTACAGTCAAAACCCTGAACCAGTCAATATCCTTATTGACGGTTATTAAGGTTATTGACTATGGGCGTCGGTTAATATCCTTATTGACTACAATAGCGAGTTTTACTTGCCCATTATATATGCCCAGATAACATATGGATTTAATTAACGCTTTTAAAACTTGTATAGCTTTCTGCCACCTAAGTTGGCGCAAAGCTCTCACTTCATTTCGTCTGTTACCAAAATGATATTGTAAGTAAAAAGGTTGTAGACAGGGTACCAACACTACATGCGATCTTCAGCCGATGCCCACGCGATTTAAACATCAAAGTGAGATGGCACGATTCAACTATCGTGAGCGAGATGGCACGATTCAACTATCGTGAGCGAAAAAGAGACAACTTGAGTAACATATGGCTAATTAGCCACACATTTTGACGTGCCATTTGTGAGGCACTCATACCTATGTACACCTTTTTACTTGTAATATTGTGTTTGTGTAGTGTTTCCATTAATGCCTTAAAAAGTTAAATTACGTGGTCTTTTTTCTATTTTTTTTTCTCAAAACATTTCTCTTATAAAAAATGTGTACTAATACTATTTATGTATTAAACATACTTAAATAGTATCTATTATAGTAATAATATAATAGTATCTATTAGTCTGTTAAAAAAGAGCACGTCTTTTATGTTATTTATGCTTTTTCTTGTACTGCTTAACCCATTGAGCCCCGAACGGCCCGATCGGTCCACGACACAATAGATTTTCTATGGTGTCTGTGATTCCGGGGCCTGAGTTATTAATATCATCATTTTCATGCATGGCTTTTTTCAGACTACGCACAGCAACATGGATTCATCGGGCACATCATGTAATTATTCTGACAGCGACGAATGCGTCACGACATCGGAACACACGACGACCGACACGAGCATAATCTCAACCGCGTCTGATGCATCCAGTAACAACGACATGTCTGACAGTGACGGTGCAATTGACAGCAACGGTTTTGACGACAACGAGTCGAACAGTGACTCGTACTCATCTGTCATTGAGTCCAGTTCGAATACAGAATCATCTATCACGTCCGAATCGTACACAGACATCGATGAAAACGGTAACCTGACGTTGCCCAATGATAATAGTGACTGGGAGGAGATGACGTCAGATGATCTGCCCCGTAGGGTTTCGTACGTGCGTCCCAATGTATTTTCGGGGCTCACAGATTTAATCGGAGTTAAACGTAGATCGCGACGATCGTAAGTCATTTTTTTATTTTTTGTTGCCAAAAGCCTGGTTACATATTATGACTCCTGTCAGTCAGTCCTGACCTGACAGAATTCTCAGTCAGATTTATGACGGCGTTCTAGAAATGTTGTTATTCATAATTTATTAGAAGGACGCTATATTTCCTTTTTTCTATGTTATATAATAAAAACTTACCAAGAGGGATTAAGATCTTGAAAATTGGGTTATATTAGCTTGAAAATGTCTACTCATAACCATCATATTCTTCAACATCATGATCATAATGCATGACGGTCGAAACTCGACCATCTCTTCCGCTTCCCAATGCACGCATCGCGATGAAACACACATTCGACACCCGCATTATGATACGGTTACGACGATATGTAGCCGAGCAATAGTGCATCCAACACTATTGATAAATAAGATAAAATGGTCATTAAAAGTTCATGCCGATTGAAAGTCCAATGTAAATGATTACATACATACTTTCTCTTCTTAGAAACTATTTTTTAAAACGTGGATTTTCTTCATTTTTAATACGTTCAAGTCTAATTCTCAAAATAATATTTCAGTAGTGAAGAATCTCCGAAGAAGAAGAAAAGAAAATCTCGAAGAAATGAGGCGTTGTAAGAATTTTTTATTTTAAGTTTGATTTGATACTAACATAATGCGATCTAACAGATAACTCTGAACACCTATGTTCTACATTTTATACTTTCAAATAATTAGAAATAAATCAATTTGTGTCCAGAATGGTGTGGACATGTAAAAAAAAACATTTTTTTTAACTATATAAAAGAAACTTTGAGCACAATGTCTGTTAGATTGGCATTTTATAGTTCTGTTGTTATTTGTGTTTGTGTAATTTACTCCCACCTGATTCTAAAATTTTTAAATAACATTAGGAGGCCCTCTGCAAATGTTCACGGGTATTGGCTACTTAAAATATGAGAGACACATAGAGTACAAGTATATGCCCTCTCTTTCTAAACGTAACCGTAAGCTTACAGTTTATAGATAACTGTATGATTTCTCTGTTGTATTAATTATTTATTTAATAATTAATTTATTGACTGGTGTGTGTATTGTGTGGCCATTTTGTTTTAGTGTACAAAATGCAATGGTAGACTAACAGGCATGTTGTTTTTAGACTTTGGTGGTTCCC
This sequence comes from Colias philodice, assembly GCF_061535455.1. Classification (NCBI taxonomy): domain Eukaryota; kingdom Metazoa; phylum Arthropoda; class Insecta; order Lepidoptera; family Pieridae; genus Colias; species Colias philodice. The sequence goes on along the minus strand of NC_143114.1, from coordinate 3,084,762 downwards.
TTCTAAATGGTTTGTATTTAATTACAATGGTCAACAATTGATATAATTTATCTGTTTGTGTACCTTAATTTTTTGTTGTTATTTGTATTATAATTTTTAACTAACATTTGACTGCTGTTTGGTGGCAGTTGCGTTTTGACGAAGAGATAGGAGACTATAATGACGCGGGTCAGATGCATGCAGTGACGGGGTACAGATACCTTTCAAATGATATGTCATTCAATAATGTTTACTTATACCTACCTTTTGACTTAAATACCATTGCTTAGCCCTAATAAATTTTTACAAAATTTATACAGGTTGGAAATGTTTAATGGACCCTGGAGGGGAAGTAGTGGAAGTAGGGTTCGATTCCCGGTCGGGGCAAGTGAATTTTCTAAAATCTTTAAAGAGTAGTTCCATTTCTTTTAAAAAATAAAGGAATGTTTCATTTCCGCAAACTTTGCTATCTCCAGTATTTCAAGTACTTTCCCTCCAGGGCCCTTTGTAAATTTCCACACTGTATATATGATGATATAATGATGATACGAATAATCGGTCGAATATCCTGCTACAAAAAAGAGCGTGTGTACCGAGCACACGTGTCAGAAGTGAAACTTCCTTGGCAACATTCAAATATACCAAAATCGTCGCCTTACTCCACAACTTGATGGTATTGCCAGGACGCGACCTTGAAATTTTACTCTCAACGCGCCTAAAGAAGTTTACTCCAAAAAATGGTTAATGATACTAGTGACTTTTTTATTACTTGTGCACTGCGTATCCTTGTCCACCACTCACCAGGTTGTCTGGAAGAGATCGCTGTCTGAGCCATAGGACCGCCTGTTGTGCTCTTTTATTACTTATGTGTATTTGTACTTTACTCTGTGGTGCACAATAAAGAATTTTTGTTTGTTTGTTTGATTGCTCTTCCAGCCGCGAACGTTCCTGGACCCTCGAAGAGTGCACCATCTGTACCGAGGTGATCCTCAAGAACCAGGAGGTGATGTCACTGCCGTGTACTCACAACTTTCACTCGGCTTGCATCATGCCGTGGCTTCAGCAGCAGCAGACTTGCCCCAACTGTCGGACCAGCGTCAATTGATCTCCTTGGTAGGTATTGTTAAAGCAGGGGCGTGCACAGAGTTTTTGGACAGGGTAGGCAGAAATATTGCAAAGATAATCTTATATATAAAAATGAATCGCAAAATGTGTTGGTAAGCGCATAACTCGAGAACGGCTGAACCGATTTCGATAATTCTTTTTTTATTATATTCCTTGAAGTACGAGGATGGTTTTTATGTAGAGAAAACGTAAATATGTACCACGGGCGAAGCCGGGGCGGACCGCTAGTAAGTCATAAAAACTAATATATTTCATATTGCAGTACTGATATTTGATTGGAGATACATATAGTATTTCCGCAAAATAATGGAAAACATATCACGAACATAGGTCATATTATCTATAAAATAATTGTCAAAGTATGTACCTCGTGTGTTCATAAGTTTTGAGACGAAATAAAAGTTGCATATCTTTTGTAATATTTAACTTATAATTCTAAAATTTATACAGCATATTAAGTAAGTAATAACAAACAATAAACTTTCATTTTTACTCAAAATGTCCACCCTTATTTTTTATACAGGCCCTCAGACGATTTGGCCAGTCATCTATAGCGGCACGAATCTTTTCCAATGGAATTCGCTTTGCCTCTCGGACAAGAGCTCGCTTCAGTGACTCCAAGTTTCGGTGGGACTTTCGGCAGGCCCTGAGCTCTAATTCAGTCCATAAAGAATAATCCAGCGGGTTGAGGTCGGGGCTGGAGGAGGGCCATTCGTTAGCCGCAATGAAGGCCGGCACATTCTCCTTCAACCAAGCTTGGGTGGTTTTTGCCTTATGAGATGGCGCTGAGTCTTGCTGGAAAACCCAATCCTTGTTGTGAAATAAAGTATGAGACAGGGGTTTCACAACAGCCTCTAAAATATCACTTTGATAATTCTTGGCTTTCACCTTGACACCTTGTTGGCAGAAATGCAGCGGAGTGACACCTTCATACGAAACTCCCCACCATACCATCACACTAGCCGGATGATGAGTACGCAAGACATTCCGTGCTGAAGATGGGACGTCCTTGCTACTTTTGGCATACACTTTATTGTTTTGTCGGTTGAACTTTTCTTCGACAGTAAAAATTTTCTCATCAGTAAAGAGTATTTTCCTCGCATCGTGTCTCCTAAGCAGTATTGGACAACGTTCGCGTCGCAATTTACGAAGGCGGTCGTTTAAAAAGTGTATTTTCCGACGGCTGTACGCGTATTTTAGTATTCTATTGATTGATACGCGCGAAATATCAGTCTGCAGTGCGAGTTTCTTCTGAGTGCGACATGGATTTCGGCGAAGTCGCTCTCTGATGATTTTGATATTCGCAGGCGTCCTCACAGAGCGTGGCCGGCCATTTCTTTGGCGATCTTGCAAAGAATTAGTCTCCTTGTATCGTTTGATAGTGTAATACACGAAGTTACGGCTCACACCAAAAATTTTCACCTCACGGAAAATCTCCATTGGTTTTTTTCCCGCCTTAAACAGCGAAATCACGGTCGCACGTAATTCTTTAGTTCCCTCCATCGCGAGAGAATTGAAAGAAATGAATTTGAAAATCAAAGGAATTAAAAGTAAACATTCCAAATTCAAAATTGGAAAAAGAAATAAATATCAGCCAGTGATATTTTATCTTATTTTTTAACTACAAATTTCGTCTCAAAACTTATGAACACACGAGGTATGATATCCTAACTAGTATTCTATATTATGTAATTAACTTTACCTTTGTGTATTACAAATTCCGGTATAGATCCATTTATAGATCGGCCTTTTTCCTATAACTCTCTGTTTGTTAAAAGTTTATTCATAAAACAAAAATAAGAATTTTTCGTTAAATTAGGTATGCCTTATTATCTTACAAAATACACTGATGATATACATAATCTATTTAGTTACTCTCAAAACACTTCACTTGCAAATTGTCGTAGTAAACATTATTAATTTTCTCAAAAAACAAATTTAACCTCAAAGTAAACGTTTGTTATTTCCAAAACAAAACAAACGAATAATGATACTATTTGCAGATGGTCTTTACCGCTACAAAATTGTATACATTATCCGTAGACAGAGAATCCAATTGGTTTCTCTGTCTACGACATTATCACACTTCTTAAATTGGTCGCATATTCAACTTCAGTTTCGACTTTCGATGTAGTTCCGAATTCGGTTCGTACCTAATTCGTATATCTTCGTAAAAAGACACTGCCTACCTTGTGTGTTTGTGTGCGTGGTTTTATTACATCAGTGTGCCGTGTTTATAGGCACGCACACATATAAAATATGCGTAGACACGCAGAGCACACATATAAAAACTTAGACACGGATAGTTTGTGTCTTTGCCGTCCCGTGACGTACTGGGTCCTGTGGCGGCGCTAGTGCAGCGCATGAATAGTGACTTGAGCCGAGCCGGTGTTATAGAAATTAGATAATAATGCTACCAAAATACCGATAGATGGATCTAAAATATATTTGAAATATATTTTATTATTTTTATTTCATAACTACATTGCGCAATTAATAAAATTTAATGACGCTGTGAATTTCATTTATGATATTAAATATTGATCAGAGTTTGGTAAATGGTAGGGTAGGCAGTGTCTTTATGTCTTTATGGAATGCACGCCACTGTGTTAAAGGTATATATTTTATGGGATTTTTTGTCATTTTTTAAATTATATGATAAAGAATCCAAAGTGTAAAACGTTTCCCTATTTTTGAGTCTTTGTTGTCTGTATGTCTGTTCGTCCGTCTGTCACCAATATATTAAAAAAAAGGAAAATTGTCCACTACTGTGACGACACCCATTAGGCCGATGATCTGGAATTCTCGAAATTCTGAAGGATCAAATAAACAAAACAAAATCGTAATTTTTCATTAAAAAAAGAGCCAAATAATATCGGATGAATTCTTTTGGCTCACCTTGTAGTTATTATAATTATAATAAACTAGATTTCCGCCCGCGGCTTCGCCCGCGTTTTCAAAGGAAAACCCGCATAGTTCCCGTTCCCGTGGGATTTCCGGGATAAAACCTATCCTATGTGTTAATCTTAGTTACCCTGCATATGTGTGCTAAATTTCGTTGTAATCGGTTCAGTAGTCTTTGCGTGAAAGAGTAACAAACACACACACATCCTCACAAACTTTCGCATTTATAATATGTTTTAGTAGGAAGGATAAAATAAAAAAATGATAATTTACTATCCAATGCTCTAGTAATTTTCTTATTCGGACCAGTAGTCAACAAAATCTTATGTATTAATAGATTTGACGACGCGGTTGGCGCAGTGGTAAGTAACTGCCTACTGAACCGACGGTCCCGGGTTCGATCCCCGGTCAGGGCAAATATTTGTGTGATGAACTCAATTATTTGTTCTTGGGTCTGGGTGTTATCTATATACATATGTTTTATTAAATATTATATCGTCGCCTAGTACCCACAACACAAGCCTTAATTGAGCTTACTGTGGGACTAGATCGATTTGTGTAATAATGTCCTATAATATTTATTTATTTATCTATGTTTATATACATATAAGTAACTTCAAAACACACGCACATCACCACCCTTAAATATTTTCAAAAATGACAGCATATTAAAATAACTTTTTTTTCTTTTCAGATTTGAAGGTAGAAATCAGCAGGATCTGAATTCGAATTATGGCGGGAAATAAAGATTTTTTTTACGAAATTGCACCTTAACCCAAAAATGGAGGGAAAAAGACAATAGTTTTTTGGGTAAGTACATTCTTCATATTGAGAGACGAAATATGTATTTCATAATGTATAAAAAATAAATTGAATCAACTATACAATTGATTTAGAGACTTATGGTATTAATTATTATTATCACAAAATTATATATGAAATGAACTAATTATTTTTTTCAATGATTTTTTTTTAATAAATCTTTGTATATCGCCACTAGCATTGTAGTTATTTTTTCTATTTAGATGTTATTAGTATTAAATCGCATAATTATAAGAATTTTAGGAACTCTTTTTTTGAGGAAAATTATAATGTTTGTAATTCGAACCTGTTATTTAAATAATTTAAATTAAAAACATTTTTTGTAACGCATCAAATTATTTAAAATGATGTCTTTAATTTATTCATGTTTTTTTAATCTGTGGTTAAATGTCAAAGTCGGTTAAATAAATAAGCAATAATAATATTTAAAAAAATGTTTTTATAAGTAAGATAATGAGGCACTTATAAAAATGTAGTACGAATAAGTAGCTTAAAATATTAAAATCCTGTTAGTTTAAGAGTGATCAAAGTTTTTGCTGTTTGTAAAGTTACCTTTGCTTTGTGTTTGTTTTTTTATGAATTACTAACTTGTTTCTTTATATTTATTAATTTATTTCTATTTAACATTCAACGTTTTTCTGTGCTCTCTTTTTCAGTATAATATACAGGGTGTCCCACTATTGGTATACTAAGCACGAAAGAACTTGTAGTTTTTCATACACTGATCACGAAAAAAATACATACTTAAACCATACTTAAACAACAAAATTACGTCAAAAATTGTTTGCTAAATTTTTCCTAAAAATCCATGTTTTCTTCTCTTACGTACATACATATATACCGCTTCGCTAATATGAGCATTTTGTCTATGAAAACATAATCTTAAACGATAGCTCACGTGCGGGTGGCAAAGTTGGGCGGGTTGCTTGTTAGGGGTGTACACAAAGAGTTTTAAGAATTCATCTATGTGAAAAAAAAAACATTAATTTTATAAGTATTTTTTACGTATTCAGCGTATGCAAAACTATAACCTCTATTGAGCTTAGAATACCAACAGTGGGACACCCTATACAGGGTGTAATCGTTAAGTGTGCACAGGCGATTATTCCGTAACTATTACAGATATCAAAAAACTTTAAACTGATATCGAAAGTACTTAACCTAATGAGTAAAATGGCCATAATAAATTTTTAAAAATAATACGAGAAATATCTAAAAAATTAACTTTAAACCCTCCCATACATTTAGTATGAGATATGAATATCCCATGTACAGTCAGAAGCATAAATATATTACCATTTGCAGATTAGCAATAATATCTGTCATAAGAACGGGTTCAATAATATCTGTCTGCCCGTATACAGCAAAAATATCTGACATTAGTAGGCAGCATAATAAAGTGGCATCAAAATTATGTGACGAAAATGTTACAGCAAATAATTGTGACAACCTCTCGAAGCATAAATATGTGACGTCACCTAGGAGGCAATAATATCTGACACAATTTTATATTTCTGTATTGTAAAATATAATTGATTCCTCACAAAAAGCATAAATATGTGACACTAGCTTTCCGCCCGCGGCTTCGCCTGCGTTTTCACAGAAATACCGCATAGTTCCCGATCCCGTGGATATTTTGGGATAAAACCTATCCTAAGTGTTAACCCAAGTTACCCTTTATTTGTCTGCTAAATTTTATTGTAATCGGTTCAGTAGTATTTGCGTGAAAGAGTAACAAACACACACATACACATCCTCACAAACTTTCGCATTAATAATACTAGATTAGTAGGATAGGAAGTAGGATTATAGTAGGACTAGTAGGATAAGATAGGATAGGATTTTAAAAAGGCAAAACGTTATTTATTGAATTAGTGTTATGTTTTTTGCTGGGGTAAGAATATGAACAAAAGACACATTATATTTTGTAAATATTTTTTTTTTAATAAAATTACGATAATATAATAACTTGCCATAATTTTCGATACTCAATAAAATAATAGCAATATTATAGGTAAATGAAAATGAATAACGGAGCAATCGTGTCAAACGCCGCTAACGTCAAATATATAACAAAACATGTGACAAAACAATTTCTAAATAATACATGAAGGTTACACTGAACCTTCAAATAAAATAGATCTACCCAAGTGGGCATTCATATAAGTATATGAATACTTTAATTTTGTCATGATATGATATCCTTCTAATATTATAAATGCGAAAGTTCGTGAGTATCATGTAAGGATGTTTGTTACTCTTTCACACAAATAAAAGAGAAAATGGAATTTATCACACACATAGAAGGTAACTTGGATTAACGCTTATGAGAGCTTTTATCCTGGAAATCCCACAGGAACGGAAACTATGCGGGTTTTTCTTTGAAAACGCGGGCGAAGCCGCGGGTGTTAAACTAGTAGGATATATGTAATATCCAGACATACAATATGTAGTATACAACGACGGCACATATTAATTAATAATATGGTAATAATGTTTTTAAACAACGTAGTTAAAATAAAATTTATTTATTTTGTATTATCAATATTAAATTGAAAATAAAATTGTGTCAGATATTATTGCTTCCTAGTTGATGTCACATATTTATGCTTTTAGTGTGGAATCAACGCAAAATACAGAAATATAAAATTGTGTCAGATATTATTGCCACCTAGTCGGTGTCACATATTTATGCTTTTTGTGAGGAATCGATGCAAAATACAGAAATATGAAATTGTGTCAGATATTATTGCTTCCTAGGTAGTTGATGTCACATATTTATGCTTTTTGTGAGGAATCGATGCAAAATATAGAAATATGAAATTGTGTCAGATATTATTGCTTCCTAGTTGATGTCACATATTTATGCTTTTTGTAAGGAATCGATGCAAAATATAGAAATATGAAATTGTGTCAGATATTATTGCTTCCTAGTTGATGTCACATATTTATGCTTTTTGTGAGGAATCTATGCAAAATATAGAAATATGAAATTGTGTCAGATATTATTGCCACCTAGTTGATGTCACATATTTATGACTAGCGGTCCGCCCCGGCTTCGCCCGTGGTACATATTTCGAATAAAAGGTAGCCTATGTTCTTTCTCAGGGTCTAAAGATTATCTGTGCCAAATTTCATCAAAATCGGTCCAGTAGTTTATGCGTGAAAACCATACATACATACATACATACAAACCTTTCCTCTTTATAATATTATTAGTATAGAAGTATAGATTTGTATGAGGAATCGATGCAAAATACAGAAATATGAAATTGTGTCAGATATTATTGCTTCCTAGTTGATGTCACATATTTATGCCGTGAGAGGTTGGCACAATTATTTGCTGTAACATTTTCGTCACATAATTTTGATGCCACTTTATTATGCTGCCTACTAATGTCAGATATTTTTGCTGTATACGGGCAGACAGATATTATTGAATTAGTTCTAGTGACAGATATTTTTGCACATCGCCCCCTAGGCATATATTATTGCTCGTGACTGTACATGGGTTGATCCAAAAGTAATGATAATCAATATTAAACAAGGTCATTACAGTTAAAATAATTATGTATTTCTCTAGATAGTCTTCTTACTAGATAATATACTTCGATATTTTTTTTCCTTAACTTAGAAAAAAAAACTTTGACTTCATCTACAAAAACCCCTCAAAATCGGCCATCACTTCGCTGTCGTCTTAAAATTTTTTGTATCGACGGTGTTTCTTGTGCCGAGGTAAGAAATAGAATTAACTAGGAGCTAGATCTTACAAACAGGGTGGGTGTTCAAGCATTTTCAATGCCGATTTTTGATTGGCAGCCATCGCAACTGACGCTTTGTGATCTGGTGCGTTGTCTTGGTGAACCAACATTCAAGACCGAAGTTTGCCATGTCTCTTTTTCTTACTAACCTACCCGCAATCTTTTAATTTGGTCTGTGTAGTAAGAGCCCTGTGTAGTAGTGGCTATCTTCTTAAAATATTCCACATTTCTTCAGCGTCCCAAAAAACTACGGCTTTAATCTATCCCACTAATTTTCACTTTGAAAATCTTAATCTATAGAAATCCCTGATAGGAATACTCATCTTATCGCTATATATCGTTCTCCCTCTCTTAACCCTAAACCTTTTCTTGAGTCTATTTCCGAGGTTTTAAAAGACGTAAAGGGTTTTACTTGTAAAATACTAACAGGGGACATAAATATCGATATATTAGATACTTCCAGGACCACCGATTTAACATCTGAATATGTCTCTCGTTTGACTGAATTAGGTTACCTCAGTGCAATCAATATGCCGACTCATAACAAAACATGTTTGGATCATTTCTTTGTACAAACAGAGTACTCTGGAGAATCGTTTGTCTGTTCATCTGACGTAACTGATCATGACCTCATAATTCTTGGGATCTTAACCTCCCACAAGAATTCTGCTAAACACAGAAGACTCAGGCAAAAGATAGACGTCGAAGGCATCATTCAAGATCTTAAGGAATTAACTTGGAGTGAAGTCTTAAATTCCGATTGTGTCACAGAAGCAACTAATATGTTTATGACTACCATTACTAACTCTATAAAAAATCACACTAAAACTATTTGCATTAGTAGACGTAAAAATAACCTGCAAAACTGGATGACACCTGGACTTATACGCTGCAGTAGAACTAAGGATAAGCTCCACTCTCTTTCTAGACTAGACCCCAATAACGAAGAGAAAAGATTAGTTTTCACGAGATACAGAAACTTTTATATTACCTTGTTGCGTCGGCTAAAGGATGCTTATGATTCGAAGATTCTTCTTGAAGCTGAAAATAAACCTCGAACATTTTGGAAAACAATTAAAACCGTGACTGGCTCGGACAAGAAAAGAAAGGTCTCTGAAGAACTGCTTAACCTTGAACGTAATCCGATCCACTCGCTTAACACTTGTAACCAGTACTTTTCATCAATAGGCCAAAAATTGGCTAGCGCTACGTTAAATAAAACCAATGAAACGGAGATGTCTCTAGCTTCTAAAGTAACCTTGAAAAGCACTCCTGTAAACTCTTTCTTCATTGAACCAACTGATTGTCACGAAATCCATTGTATCATTAAATCACTTAGTAACAGTAGCAGTCCAGGATATGATGGTATGAATAATAGACTAATTAAATCAATTGCACTTTACATTCTCGAGCCTCTAACAGCTATAATTAATTTGAGTATCGCAAAGGGAGTTTTCCCCGAACCATGGAAGACCGCTATAATTACCCCCATCTATAAAGAAGGTAGTCGTAGCGATCCATGTAACTATAGACCCATATCGTTGCTGTCAACTTTCTCAAAAATATTGGAACGTTGTATTAGTAAGAGACTGATCAAATACTTAGAGTCTAACAAACTATTGGCGGATGTACAGTTTGGTTTCCGAAAAGCTAAGTCAACGGAAGATGCTGTTAGCCACCTGATAAACTTAGTGTCCTCTCACTTGGACAAGGGTAGAGCTTGCACAGGTGTTTTCCTTGATCTCAAAAAGGCGTTCGACACGGTATCTATACCAATTTTGCTTCGGAAACTGGAATGTATGGGAATAAGAGGTTGTGCTTTGGATTGGTTTCAAAGTTATCTTACAAACAGAACTCAACAACTTAAAGTTGAATCTTTTCTTAGTAAGCCTGAACACGTCTCTTTCGGTGTCCCGCAAGGGAGCATTCTTGGGCCGACTCTTTTTCTCATATACATCAATGACCTAATTTCATTGTCTCTTGATCAGGCTGATATGATTTGTTACGCAGATGACACGGCCCTGGCCCAGTAGACAAAGTAACAATTACAAAACGATAACGAAGTTAGAAATCGCAAAAATGTATGGGATTGACATACGCCGCGTTAGATCACGTGGTCTATCTAATGTCAATCCCATACATTTTTGCGATTTCTAACTTCGTTATCGTTTTGTAATTGTTACTTTGTCTAAGGCCCCTGGTCTTCCATGGCTCAACTTGGAAGAAATGTATATCGGCCGCTGAGCATGGTCTCTCGCAAGTAGCAACATGGCTACATAACAACCTCCTCACTTTAAATACTCAAAAAACTAAATTTTTAAGGTTTCACAAAACTGCTAGATCAGCGCCCAAAGATAACACCCCTCTTTTCATACATACTTGTTCAATGAGCTCCGTTGATGGCATGAGACTTTGTTCTTGTGTCTCTATCGATGGATCTCAGGACACAAGATACTTGGGTGTCTTGATTGATGATCGTCTCTCCTTTCGACCGCATATAAACGTAACTGCTGAACGTACAAGGAAACTAATATATATCATGAAGAACCTCCGGAATAAAGTTACTCTGGATATTCTGATGAGGATTTACAAAGTATTATGCCAACCTATTATAACTTACTGCGTCTCGATCTGGGGTTCTGCTCCTACCTCTGCTCTAATAAGACTCGAAAGAGCTCAGAGATCGGTACTTAAAGTCATGTTAAAAAAACCCTTTCGTTTCCCAACCTCGTCACTCTATTCTGAATCTAAAGTTCTAAGTGTTAGACGCCTTTTCATTCTGCATTCAGTCCTTAGGATATATAAAACAGCTTCATCTAATCAACCATACTCAAATAACAGGCGAAATAACTTACAACTCCCTAGATTGAATACTTCTTTTGCAAAACGTGCACCGAATTATATGTGGCCACTTTTATACAATAAAATCAAGAGACACTTGGACCTATCTAAAAGTAGTTACATTACTAAAGACATGCTAACGAAATTGCTGCTCTCCTGGGACTATGATAAGACTGAGCAATTTGTACGACTTCAACTTTTTTGAACTATACCTACTAGTTACGCGACGCTTGATGGGCCAGTGCTGTTGTGTTCAATAAGTATGTGACAGGCTTTTTGAGTAGCGATTGTTGTTTAAATTAATTTGACATATTTGTTTTTCTTCTATTCTTTTCTTTTTTTTTAATTTAATTTAAATGAATTTAATGAATTAAAATAATATTCTTATGTAATACTTGAATACGAATTTAAATATTAATCACATAATCTATGCCGCTCCGTTATAAATTATATTATATTGTTAATCGTTTTTTGGTCCCGCAGGACAGGCTTCGCCTAGTGCGGGAACCAATGAATCTCATAATTATATTAATATCAAATTATTAAATTAACTAATATTGTAAAATACACCATATTGTAATAATCTTGTTTGTAAATAAAGGAATTATTATTATTATTATTTATTTATTATCTTCACCGTCACTTTGGAAGCTCGCATCCAGGCCATTGATTGTTTCTTGGTTTCAGCATAAACATGGTGAACCCAGGTAACGCCCATAGTCACAAATCGTGACAAAAAATTATCCTGATCTCATTAAAAATTTAGAAATTCACCCTCTAAATGTCGAATCGTTGTTTCTTCTTTTCGTCGGGAAACATTCTGGCTCGCACTGTTCACATTAAAATTAATGTTAATACTTGGAAACGTGGCCTGTAGATATAATTTTTTTGTGATAACTTAGTGATTACATGAGCAAGCATAAAACATTTATTTTATATTTTTATGTGCACAGGAAATACCCAATTATCATTACTTTTGGATCAACATATACATTTAATATGAAAGATTTTAGCTTTTTTTTTTGTTTTTTTTGGTTTTCTGCTTTAATTACTTCGCAAATTTGGAGGGAAGTTCATTTAGAAACTGTAAATAGACCTCCTCATTGTATTGCACAATAAGGACGTCACTTCGAAAATCTACTATGAATACAAAATGTATGGGAAATAAATTGTATGGGAGCGTTTAATGTAACATTTTTGGTTATTTCTCATTTTATTTTTAAAAATTTATTATGGCCATTTTACTCATTAGGTTAAGTACTTTCAATATCAGTTTAAAGTTTTTTGATATCTGCAATAGTTACGGAATAATCGCTTGTGCACACTTAACGATTACACCCTGTATATACAGGGTGTCCCACTGTTGGTATACTAAGCTCAAAGGAGGTTATAGTTTTGCATACGCTGAGTACGTAAAAAATACTTATAAAATTCCAGATGCATTTTTTTTTCAAATAGATGAATTCTTAAAACTTTATGTGTACACCCATAACAAGCAACCCGCCCAACTTTGCCACCAAAACGTGTGCTATCGTTTAAGATTATATTTTCATAGACGAAATGCTCATATTAGAAAAGCGGTATATGCCGGCTGCGCGAAGTTAGAAAAGAAAACATGGATTTTCAAGAAAAATTTCGCAAAAAATTTTTGACGTAATTTTGTTGTTTAAGTATTTTTTACGTGATCAGTGTATGTAAAACTACAAGTCCCTTCGCGCTTAGTATACCAATAGTGGGACACCCTGTATACTTTAATCATTAATAATCCTCATTCCTTTCTTACTAATACTGTTACTTGACTTCGTCTATATTAGGCAAAGAGTTTTTTCTAGATGTGACTTATAAAAGTTTGAATATCAAAAATGCTGTGATCTTAGCAATATATGTTTTCTTATTGTATCAACTAGAAATTAGTCAAATTGAATTGTAAATAATATGTTATAGCTATTGAATAAATGATATAGATTTTGAAAGAATTGTTTTATTTTTACCAACCTTTACAAGAATACATAATATGTAACAACATTAATTTGTTACATCTATACCAATATCAGACCGCCTCCTTGGTTACAGTGGTTGACGCCTGAGCGTAGAACCGAGAGGTCCTGGGTTCGATTCCCGGTGGAGACGAAGGAAAAAAACGTCTCGGTCTGGTAGGACACAGAAGGCTGATCGTGATCACCTACTTGTCCCTAAAGAAAATCGATCAATGAAACAGATGTACACATAATGCACCTGCCCCTTACCCCACTTGGGGACACGGGACTTCACTATACTAATATTATAAAGAGGAAATTTGTATGTATGTTTGTAACGAATAGACTCAATAAGCACTGGATGGATTTGGATGAAACTACAGAAAATTTTTAAACTGTGCTTGGTTCTACATCAGAATAATACTCAGTAAGTAAAATCCTACTGTGTGTGTGTCTCATATAATCATAATATTATGTATTACACATATAGACAGGCCTCCTATGATGGTTATGGTGCTTTTCCACCAGAGATGTGCTATGCTACGTTGGGGATGCGTTTGATATCCACCATTCATATTCATGGATGCAATTAGCTTAGCACTGATAGAAACGGACTCAATTACTAAGATGTGTTTACTGTTTATATGGAAGAATGCGTGCTATGGGTGCATCGTATAGCTCGAGCTGCGCATCTTCCTCGCGCAGCTACATAGCTTAATATAAGTGATCTCATACTTAAACAGCTTAGCTATTATTATTTTCGCAGTATAGATGCATACAGCATAGCATACCTATAGTTCCGGCAATAAGGCGGGGTTATCTTCTGATACCGACGTCTATTGCCACCTTATGGGCTTGGGTGAGCCGCCAAGTCGCGGCAATCTCCACGTACGCGGTGGGGGTATAAGGCCTGGCTGTTAACCCCTGCCGCCGAAGGTGAACGCAGGCCACCGTTGGGTTTTAGTGGGTATGGCTTCTCGCGAGTCCCACATACCCCCTCACGCAGAAAAACTGCAGAGGGGGATACGTAAATGCATTTCCCAACGTTAAAAAAAAAAAAAAAAGCATACCTATAGCACAGAATACATAATAGTAGCTAAACGCTACAGAACGGACACTCTCCGCCTCCCGCCAAAATTAAACTTACCTCACCCCCGCGCGATCAGACATAAAATGGGCCATATTTTTCGGCAAGGACGATACGCAACGAAGATTGACAACATTAATCAAATTGACTTAAAGTAATTTTATTATTTTGGATTTGTGATTATCGTTTTTCGTAGAAAATGGTTAGATATTGTGCTGTTTACGGATGTATTTCATCAGAAAAACGCGAATTTTTTTTTACGCTAGTCACAAATGGTTGGCAACCATAAAGCGTTAACACACACATTTGCAGTCTCTACAGTGTGACTGTCAAAACGATCATTTTGTATGGAGTGTCCGGGGTGTGCCTATAGTAGAAAAACACCCTTAATTCCATAATATTTCAATGCTAGCCACAAAGTATACCTACATGTTTAGAAAACTTGTTTTGGAGTAGAGATGTGTGATGTGTTTAGAAAAACAGTCCTTTAAAATGCGTAAGGTCTGCATTTTCTCATAATGTTTACAAATAAAAAAACGTTGTATGGTTTTATGAAACCACGGTAAAAGTGAAACTTACGCGACATGCGCTACACAGATCAAAAAGTTTGAGACGATGTAATAAAAGTTTCACTTTAAAATTATATTGAATCAAATGCGTTTCAGAACATTGATCATAATGTACTGGTGCATTTCTTAGTGCATTTTGACCAAACGAATGCGCTGATTACACCTAACGAGTACAGTGGCGAGTCAGTAAATACGCTCTCGGCCGAGACAGTTGCCGAACCGAGTGGGTGTTTACACGTATTTCACTAGTGGCGAGTCAGTTCAGTTTTGATCACGACGCGGACGTCTGCAATAGATCGAAAAAAAAAAGAATTTAAACGGGTTTTAACTTTTAAATCGGCTGTTACCAGATATTATTAACGAATTGTGGGATTTATTAGAAATAATAAATAAAAATAATAATTCTTTGAAAAAATACAATGACGAAACGAACGAGTGGCGAGTGGCCGAGTGACGCGACGAGTGCGTGTTTATACCTGCCGAGCGGGATAGCGAGTGGGTACTCGGCCGAGTAAACAAATTGGGATTCTAGTGACTGTCTCGCCGCTCTTCTCGGCCGAGTACTCGGCCGAGCACTCGTTGCAGTGTTTATACCAACCGAGCACTCGGCCGAGGACACTGACTCGCCACTGTACTCGTTAGGTGTAATCGCCGCAGAACATAGAGTAAGAGCTAGAGCATTCTTTCGCTTCGTGTTCATCTTTAGTGTAAATGAAAGCTCGTTATATTAAAACATTGCGTAGAATTTTTTCGAACGCACTAAGAACAACGCAAGAATGCTCTACGCCTGTTTACACAATTTGACATAGTGGGTTTAGAATGCGCATTGCGAATTCGCTTGTTCGATCTAAATGCACTGTTATATATGTGTAACTCCTGTTACCTACTTTAATAAATAGGATTAGCATAAAAAAAATCAAGGCTGTTCTTTATAATTAAAAAAAAAAAACGAATTACTAACCTTGACCATATTTTTTATAACATTATAACTTATATTAAATTGGACTTATGCATCGTTAAATACGAGTTATGTCCGTTAAGAAACACCAATATGGGTTTTTTTTCTCAATAAGTCAGGGATGAAAAATATAACTAAAAAAAGTACTGCCATTCCATCCATTTTGGGACTTCTTCTTCTTCGTCATATCACTCTCGTCAGAGCGAACGTGGTCAACATGAGGTTTGGGGGGGTAGATGTTACCCGCTTCACGATATTCCGCCATATCTCTCTGTTTCCTGGCATTCCGCTACACTCGTGAAGTGAATCGCCAATCTGAATCCGCCAACAGCCTTAATTTGATCGGTCCATCGATATGGATTCCAAATTGTAGCACGAGGCAAAAAGCTTTTTTTAAACTGTTGTCAAGATGGTGTGGATGAAATTTAAGCGTGTGTGCTATATGGTGGTGGAATTTAGCAGCAGACAGCGATCCAAACAGTTCATCAGAGAACTCTCTATGATAGATGCGTTACAATACGCATAAGTATGCGACTTCTCTACGCAGTAATAGAGAATGAAGCCGAGAACGAGTCGCACAGCACATAATGACCCATTGTTCTAAAATATATTCTTCATGGGTAGATATATATTATGTTGTTGGACCCATTAGTGTAATTTTAACAAAAAATGTCAATGTCCATTATAGGAACCAAAGCAAATCCAGTCATGGACAATTGTTGTACAATATTGGAACCCTTTGTTTGAAATCGTCGTGATAGGTATATTATTAATCAGAATGAAAAGACAATACAGAAAAGGGCATGTAATTAATACCTTTAAAAAAAGTTTATTTTCGACATATGTCCATAAATGGATATATCCATAGAATTAAATCCAGTTATGGACACTGAAGAATTTTATTTAAACAACATAACCTATCATGATACTAAATCGTGTAATATTTCGTGCACTTAACTACTATAAATAAAAGTAATATCAGATTTTGCTGACATTTATACAAAAATTCTTATAACCAAAATTGTGTCCTCACTTCCTTAAGGATTTCCTTAGTAAAAACGGATTTCTTCGAAACGAGTCGCAGCAACTAAACATAACGTTCTGCCATCTTCAAACGTTTTGGCCGAATAAGATGAAATGTCGTATTTTGATAGCTTATGAACCAAACTTTTATTTTAAGTATTGCCAAATTATATAACGTTAATTTTGGTCTTAATATTTAAATTTAATATTTATTTTGTCCATTACTGGATGCTTGTCCACCACTGGTGCCGTTACGTTAGTTAGGTATTTAAATAAAAAACAATTTAACAGAATCAGACTTTATTAATCAAAAAAGTAAATCAAACCAATAATTCCTTATTATTAAATAAAAACAACAATTTTATTTAACATAAAATATACCATGCTACAGTGTATAGAAATTTGATATTTAAATTCACAAGTTTATAAAATTTCTGAGCAGATTTTGATGGATTTTAACGATATTAATAAGCAAAAAGGTGTTAGATAGTTTATGAATTATGATCTTTCCGTGGGCACTTCGAAATGTGGCTAATTAGCCACATTTTAATACAGTTGTCTCATTCGCTCATCAATCGTGCCATCTCACTTTGACGACTGCCGTTTTTGAAGATCGAATGTTGTGTTGGTAACATAGCTAGGTACATTTTTAACAATATCATTTTTAATTTTTAACATTGATAGAAAATAAATAAGATCCACATAACAGTCTTGCATTCAATAAAATTATAAACTTACACGAAAAAAAAAACAAATTCTTATTTTATTATAAGTATAACTATTAACTATGTATAATAATTAGTTCATACTATATTTGTTTTTTATTTGTTTCCAATATTCAATGCAATACTTCAACATTATGCTCCATGCGCACGTGGTGAGTCCATGCGTCGATGTTTTGAAATAGCTGTAAAAGATAATTTCTTTTAAAAACATAAGTATGGTCTTACCACAAAACAATTTCTAACTTTAAACCAGGGATTTGTCACTTTAATAGTTGTCTATGTGAAATACAACAAAACCAGATTAAAGAGAAGACGCGTTTAAAGTTAAACCCTATCCAAAGTTTTTTGTGGTAAGACATAATATTTTATTCCCACAATTTCCAAATTTTAATTGACAATTGCGACAAGTAAATTATAATTAGTATAACATACTAGCTTTCCGCCTGCGGCTTCGCCCGCTTTGTCTAGTACCTAATCTATACATATACCGGGTGTCCCACTGTTGGTATACTAAGCTCAAAGGAGGTTATAGTTTTGCATACGCTGAGTACGTAAAAAATACTTAAAAAATTCCAAACGCATTTTTTTTTCAAATAGATGAATTCTTAAAACTCTATGTGTACACCCCTAATAAGCAACCCGCCTAACTTTGTCACCCGCACGTGAGCTATCTTTTAAAATTATGTTTTCATAGACAAAATGCTCACATTAGCGAAGCGGTATAAGCCGCCTGCGCGAAGTTAGAGAAGAAAACATGGGTTTTAAGGAAAAAAATTAGCAAAAAAATTTTAACGTAATTTTTTGTTAAGTATTTTTTACGCGATCAGTGTATGCTTAACTACAAATCCCTTCGCGCTTAGTATACCCTGTATAAAGCTGAAGAGTTTATTTGTTTGTTTGAACGCGGTAATCTCGAGAACTACCGGTCTGATTTGAAAAATTCTTTCGGTGTTAGCCCATTTATCGAGGAAGTTTATAGGCGCTATTATCATCTCGATAAGACCAACAGGAGCGGAGCACTGCGGGTAAAACCGCGGGGCATAGCTAGTAATTTATATACTAAAACCTTCCTCTTGAATCGCTCTATCAATTAAAAAAAAAACCGCATCAAAATCGTTGCGTAGTTTTAAAGATTTAAGCATACATAGGGACATAAGGACAGAGAAAGCGACTTTGTTACATACTATCTAATCTATATATCTATGTATGTTCATGAGTGATGAGTATCCAAATGATAGCATTTTTGGTAAACTAATTTTCTTCAGATATTGTAGTGTCTTTCTTTGTATTCACTACCCAATACTTACAAATACCTCTAAATAAGAAGTAACTCAGTCATTTGTATTTGTACAATACCTAACTACATAATACCTATATACATTAATTATAACTATAACTATTCCCAGTTAGCAACTGGCCAGTGCCCAGTGTCACATATGAGAGACTCGCTATCGTGTGCCCAGTGTCCAGTGTCCAGTGTCCAGTGTCCAGTGTCCAGTGTCCAGTGTCCAGTGTCAAGTGTCCGGTGTCCAGTGTCAAGTGCCCAGTGCCCAGTGTCCAGTGTCCAGTGTCCAGTGTCCAGTGTTCAGTGTCCAGTGTCCAGTGTCCAGTGTCAAGTGTCAAGTATCCAGTGTCCAGTACCCAGTGCAAAGTGTCCAGTGTCCAGTGTCCATGCCCAGTGCCCATGCCCAGTGTCCAGTGCCCAGTGCCCACCTCGTGGCAGTACTCGCACGGGTACAGCTGCAAGCCGTGGGCCGCTACATGCCGCCGCAAGTGTTCAGCCGACTGCATGTTCGCGCCGCAAGTGTCGCATATGAGAGACTCGCTGTCGTTAGTGTCTTCTGTGTCTATGGGGGGAGGGTCGCGGGTTTTAGCGCGTTTCGGTTCGCGCGGCTCGTAGTACGGACACGCTGGAAAGGATGATTCGTACATATGAATACGAGACACTTATAATATACAAGGATCTGTATGTAAATAGATATCTAATATGTTTATGATATATGTATTATGTTTTTTTTAATGTCTGTAAAAAAAATCTTTTTTTCTATCTTTCTTTCAATACCATTACACACACACACACACACACACAAATACACATAAAACGATACAAATAATTATGTTTAAACAATAAAATAAAAAATTCCTTCAAATTTTCGGAACAAAACAAATTTAAATGTCCACAGTCCACAAGCACCAGCTTTCAAATAAAAAAAGAATTATCAAAATCGATTCACCCAATCAAAAGTTGTAGGTAACTAAGCTCAAAAAAAGCTATATAATTTTAGACATGCACTTTGCACAAACACCATTTAACAGAATTAATCCATAGTCCATACTAATATGTATTATAAATGCGAAAGTAACTCTGTCTGTCTGTCTGTTACTCAATCACGCCTAAACTACTGAACCAATTTGCATGAAATTTGGTATGGAGATATTTTGATACCCGAGAAAGGACATAGGCTACCTTTTATTGCGAAATATGTACCACGGGCGAAGCCGGGGCGGACCTCTAGTGTAACATAAAGTTATGCGAACACACACATAAAAAAAACGAAATACTCACTGCCATGGCCGACGTGCGTCTTATAAAACGTCACCAAAACCTTATCCAAAGTCTCCGTAACGATCATGTGTGCGGGACACGCTTTGCCGGTTTTGTATATCTGTCTCTCGGGTGCCGGACGCTTGCCCTTGCCCTGTTTTGATGGTGTTTTGAACATTTAATAGGCTAATATAATATTATAATATTTTATTTGGTAACATTGAATTGAATTTACAAATTATACAAAACAGAAAATACCAAGGTGAAGGGTTGGATCATAATATGTGGTTAATATAATGTATTAACTATTAAATAAAGAAAAAAATATTTTACGGTACAATTATTTAGCACAAAAATTAATCAATTTCAATGAAAAAATTTTTATTAAAAGAAAAGCCCACATTTTTTCCAAACACCCTTTAATCAGTCTCTTTGTCGAAGGTCTTAATGCGTTTTTTTTTTCTATAAAATACATTAACAATAAGTAATAACTATAAAATAGGCCATTATTACTAACCTGATACACATAAATGCCTGACTGACTACACATATAGTGCGACCGAACACCCTCTATAGTCTGCTTGCTGGCTGTCGTCTTACGAAAACGGTACTTTGTTTCCTCTTGTATCGCACTCTTGTATAGCATGAAGTCTAGGAAAATTTGATTTTTTTTTTTAAATAAAATTAGAGTTTTTGTGATCTTTAATTTAATATTTAAATTTTTTAACTAAGAACAAATAGGGTATGTAGGGCTTTAAATATTAAAATTTGCTTTTAGTTAATATGTGTGCAGTGTGTGTGTTTCGCGTGTATGAATATGCACCTTTTTTGTGTACGTATAAATGTACGTGTTTGTTTGTAATTGTCGTGTACGTACGTGTGTATTCATCAGCATATGTCTATGTTTGTGTATACGCATGCAAGTGTGTGTGCGCGCGTATATATGTGCTTTTTTTGTTATATATTGGAATGCGTGTGCGTGAGTGTGTGTATACGTGTGTATACTCTAGTAGATTGTGTGTGTGTGTGTATAATCACCATCCAAGTGCTGAAATACAGTTGTTCGACTTGTTCAGTCTAATGTGTGCTTGTATGTGCATATAAGTGTTTTGTCGTTAAATGTGGTAATTTGTCGACTTATGTGCCTGTGCGTGTTTTTGCATGTGTAATGTGTATACATGAGAATACATCAGCATGCTTATGTGTGTGTATGTATACTCACCGTCCATAGTGCTGAACTCCAGTTGCTCGACTTGTTCAGTCAAGTTGTGTTTGTGTAGCAAGTGTGCGCTAAAGTTGGCGCCGTAACTCACTCGCTCAGAGCATAGTGGGCAAAAGAACGCTTTGCGCTTTTCCACCTATATTGGAATATATTTGGTATTTATATATACTCACATCAATTATGATTTAGATTGTTTCGCAAAATATACTCGAACGATTTAAAAAACATAACTTTCTATTAGAAAATCACATCTTTACTGATACACAAACACAAGTCAATAGCAATGCTTCGCCCGCATCAATGATATATTTATTTACTAGCTTTCCGCCCGCGGCTTCGCCCGCGTTTTCAGAGAAAAACCCGTTCCCGTAGGATTTCCAGGATAAAACCTATCCTATGTCCTTTCTCGGGTATCAAAATATATCTATACCAAATTTCATGCAAATTGGTTCAGTAGTTCAGGCGTGATTGAGTAACAGACAGACAGAGTTACTTTCGCATTTATAATATTAGTATGGATTTATCTTTTATTGTACATACAGACCAGGGCAAACAAGCTTAGACCACCTTATATTCTTTTAATCAGTATAAAAAGTAGCCATAGTTACTCCTTCTTATGAAAACAGCTGTTTGTTAGTGAAAGTGCTGCCAAAATTGGTCCAGCTGTTACAGAGATTAGCCGGAATAAACAGACAGGCAAAAACTTAGAGCTTTAATACTCTAATGATGAAAATGGGAAAAAAGCGATTTTGGTATATTATGTATGTCTCGGTCTGAAATCTGAACACAGAAGGAATCACCAACTTGTAAGAAAATAGTAAATAAATAATAAAGAAAATCGATCAGTGCAACAGATGTATAATAATTCATCTGCTTACCCCACTAGGTTTCTTCATTTATACCTTATATATAATATAATATATATAAGGTATAAATGAAGAAACCTATATAATTTATATTTAATGTCCTATAATATTTATATTTATTTATATATTTATTTATTTATTATACCATGTGTATACTCCAATACGCATGTAGTAAAAAGCAGTTATTTTTATATTTTAACACAAACAGACTTATTATTTCTATACTAGTATATGTACTTATAGATTAAGGATTACCTCAAAACCATGAGCTTTCCACAGGTGAGCATTCAAAACTTGCTTCTGACTGAAGTCTCTGCCACAAATGTGGCATTTCTTACGATCGCGAGACGAATATTTAGGAGTGTGGTCGTTGCAGAGTTTTACTAAGGGGAAAAAAGGAATTATTATCGATAGAGGATTATATTCCTTTGCGTTTTGACGTTTGTCTCGGCCCTCTGATCATGTATGAAATGGGTTAATACTGCGTGTCACAATAATGAGTAAAATATAATAATTAATAGCCCATTTCAATTACATTTTCAGTCAAAAGTCAATAATTACTCACGTCCATGTTTCATTCTCAGGTGAGTGAAGCAAGCCTTCTTACTGTTGTAAACATTATCACAAAAGTGACAGGCGTACTGTCGATTTTCGTTCTCCGACACACCGCTGTGACATCTGCCCATGTAAATGTTAATTAATTAGAAATCGGAAAAAGTGTTGGATCGCTGGATAAATGCAGGTGAATTTGTTGCCAATTTTTTGCTGCAAAAAAGTCGTTTCGATTTTCGGTAGATAAACATAAAAAATAATTTATTGCTGCTTACATTGTTCACTGTCACAGTGTACAGAGAAAATCGACAGTTAAGCTGGCGTGGCCAGTGTTATTTTTGGCGCTATTGAAAATAAATCAAAATCGACCTTGCTGATTTTCAGCGATTGGTTTGAGCAACAAAATCGTCATTATAGCAACTAATTAGCAACAAAAAAGCAACACATTCTGGCGTTGTTTTTTTTTAATTTCGCTGATTTTTCATCGCCAGCTTTACAGACCTCAAATGCTCAGCCAAATGACACACTTAACCACACTGTCTGCTTTCCAAACGCCTTCTTTTCTTCAACCTTCCAGCTACTATTGCTATTCCCTAACTTTCCAGAAGCCTCTACCATTCTAGAACAGCCCAAAGCTATCTATTTCCTCTCTCCTACGCCAATTTTTCAAACTATTTCCTAGATCCCACACTGCACCACTATTTTCACTTCCCATTTAGCACACAACGCCACAATTTCAACTATTCCTCCTACCCCAAAGCCACCTGCTCATATGATCAGCCAGATCTCTCAACGAGGCCCCACAATAACCCTACTAAAATGCACACGCTAGTACTATTTCCACTTCGAAATATCGCACTATCCATTTTTTCCGCTTTTTCTCTTCCCTATATTAAGCCACATGCTGTACTCAGCCATTTTTCACACTTAACACTTTTTCCACTATCCAGCCACCATACTATGCCACTATTTCCTCTCTCAAGCCACTATTTCCTCTCCCAAGTCACTATTTCCTCTCCAAGCCACTATTTCCTCTCCAAGCCACTATTTCCTCTCCCAAGCCAGTATTTCTTCACCCAAGCGCCTTTTTCTTCTCCCCAAAAGCTACCTGCTCAAATGATCAGCAAGATCTCTCAACGAGGCCCCACAGATTCCACACTCCCGTACTCTCCGCCCAGTTTTAGGTTCGAGTCCGTGCACTAAGCGGATGTGATGGTGTATCTCTTCTACTGTATTCATTTGTAAGTCGCAATATATGCAAGTGGTTTCGTCGAGCGCTTCGATCTCGTGTTCTTCGTCGTCGTCTGGAGGAATTAAGATGAATTCTTTTGGTGTTTAAATTATGGTAAAAAGAGAAATGTCGATCATGTCGCGGGATTCATATGCTAAGTCGAACCGTGTCTTTCACCACTGTACTTAAGGAGAAAGACGCGATTCAAACCCAAAATGTTTGAGTTTGAAAAAGATCGAGATTTTTTTTAAATACCTAAGTAACTATTTAAATATATTTTTTTTTAATACCTAACTATATAATATGTAGGTAAATAGTATTTAATGCGATATGAAATTTAAAAATTATTATCTATTATATATATTTGTGTTTGTTTGTTGCTCTTTCACGCAAATACTACTGAACCGATTATAATGAAATTAAGCACACATATAGAGGAACTTGGATTAACACATAGGATAGGTTATATCTCGGAAATCCCACGGGAACGGAAACTATGCGAGTTTTCTTTGAAAACGCGGGCGAAGCCGCGGAAAATCTAGTTACCTATCACATAACGTAAACTATGCTGAATCGAAATACGCAGCCAAATTCTGATATTTTAATTATGTAGGTAAGTTTTTCTATTTTCTACACAAAATCTAAATAAATCGTAACAGTAATAAAAATTTATTCCCTCATATTATTTCCCATTTAAAAACCACTCCCATTCAAATATTCAATTAATGTTAAGATTTAAAAAACGGTGTTTAAATTAGTACAAGGTTTTGAGTATATAATATACTAGCTTTCCGCCTGCGGCTTCGCCCGCGTTTTCAAGGAAAACCCGCATAGTTCCCGTTCCCGTGGGATTTCCGGGATAAGACCTAGCCTATGTTACTCGTGGATAATGTAGCTTTCGAATGGTGAAAGAATTTTTAAAATCGGTCCAGTAGTTTATGAGCCTATTCATTACAATCAAACAAACAAACAAACAAACAAACAAAGTTTTCCTCTTTATAATATTAGTGTAGATAGTGTAGATGTAGATGTAGAAGTGTAGATTATTTAACTGTAAATTCAACACAGCATACATACCTTCCTCATCATTCCCACATCCCGAACTGCGGAAGCCACTCTGTCCTGGCATAGAATCTTCCGCTTCTAAGATTGTCTCATCTAGATATTCCTCATCTAAAAAAATATAAATTGAATTAAATATTTAGTTATAAATAAAAACTAGTTTTAAAATAAATGCAGATGGATAAAAATACCGTTATATAACTATAAGACACACGTGAAACTACTTTAGAATCAAACATTCGTCAAACTGAAAGATTATCTTCGAAATAAATACCATCATAAATCATAATATAGCCGCCAAACATTATATTATAAACTTATGTATCTAGTA
This sequence comes from Colias philodice, assembly GCF_061535455.1. Taxonomy (NCBI): domain Eukaryota; kingdom Metazoa; phylum Arthropoda; class Insecta; order Lepidoptera; family Pieridae; genus Colias; species Colias philodice. The sequence goes on along the minus strand of NC_143114.1, from coordinate 3,059,183 downwards.
ACAATCAACTAAATAATAATAGTTTAAAAAAACTAAAAAACACGCTTTTTATAGAAAACCGAACTAAAAAATAGAAAATTTTATCAAATTAGTGTATTGTCATCGGTCCTCAATAAATCTACAAAGTTTGAACGAAATCTGGCCGTTTAAAGTGGGTCAAAATCGCGCCCAAAGAAGTCGGTTACAAACATACAAACATACAGGTGAAGCTAATAATATTATTAAAGCGTGTAATATTAAAGCGTGTAATAAAGCGTGTAATAAAGCGTGTAAAAACCGTTCTCGTAACGGCCCTTCCGTTTCTTTTCCGTTTGGAAATTACGAAAAACGAACGAACATAGTTCAGAATCTTATAAGCCCGGTTAAATATTTTTAATTAATAAGGTGAATTTAGTATAAAAGTCCAAGTTCCTAATTATGTACTAGGTAGTAGATTGCAAATCAGATTTTGTTTCTAATAATATTAAAGAGACGTTATTAAGAATAGAAGGTAGGTACATAATATGCAAAGTATAAATATGGAAAACGAAGTATGTACTCACTTTTAATACTCTGCAGCATTCTTATGTTTTCAGTTGTCTGGTTTTTAAAAAATAACGCCTTTTCTAACGTATCCACACAAATAGCACAAATATATTTAAAATCATTTGATACCTGAAAAAAATAAGAGAAAATTATGATTAAATGGCTTGATAAAACAATGCATTTAAAATTTCGTTGAACAACCTTAAAATCGAAACAAGTTTCCAGCATTTGCGCGTAAGTTTCGTCATTGTTTGAATAAATAGCAAATAGGTCGCATAAATCGTTAGTGCTCATGCAACTAATGCAACCTATAAAGTCTTCTTCGTCCTCCATTTTCACCTCCTTACATTGAAGTAAATTAAAATCATACTAAAGAGTTTGTCGGCCGACTGAATTTTACAATGTCGACGGTATTTCAAATTTGGAGCGCTTTTCAATTGTTTAAAAAAATTGTCTTGACCAACTAGTACTTGACAAACGATTTGCAATGCCAAAATTTTTACAAGTATTAAATACATTTTAAAATTGAGAGTAGGCATTACAAAATTTAACTGAATTAGATCTATTTTTAATAATTTCGTTTAATATTATTTACTCCTTTCAAAAATTTTATTCGTCTAGAATATTTTTACAACTAGCAACCACGTTCATTTATATGTCAAACAGCTGATAAACTCGTCAAATGTCATTGTCAATGTGTCATTCCCCCACAGTACAGATTGGGCTAGGTACATCGTTGACTGTGTAAACAAAAACATTAATATTTAAATTCATTTCGGAGCTTCAGCCATTAATTGATTAAACGATGCTGGATTAGAAAGTAGTTCGGGCACTCTGTAGTTCGTCAGTGATTAGTGCTTGTTAATGGCGTAAATACAAAAAAGGAATGTGAATTGTTCGCTTTGTTTAAAATTGTAAATATTTTGATTTTTTTTAAACATGAAGTTAAAAGTGGACAGGGGTCTCCTCCCCGTGAAGATACATTTTTTCTTTTTCTTTGCGGGTAAGTCAGTTTTTTATAGTATTTCTTTATAAGTAATTACGTATTTTAAATTGTAAATTAGAACTTGGCGCGCAATATAATTAATTTAAATAAAATATTTATGTAACTATGATATGAATAAAAATAAGTGTATAACATGGATGAAAATGGAAATTAATGCAAAACACGTTCTACAAATTTACAAAACTCTTCAAATAAAATAAAATCTTAATATTAAACAAGTGTTTTCAAATAATTATAGGTTTTATTGCACTATTTTTAGCGTCTATTTTGATAAAAAATAAGCGCTTTGAAGGCAAATTTATGATCAACTTACATTAAATTATTTTAAAATTGCAGTAATTTTATATTCACTAATAGATAAGAGTTATCTTGGTCTCAATTGTGTATCTAAATTTTCATGCAGTTATGTACACCATTTTTTGCAACGAACCTGATAAATTTCTTGATAAACTGAGCCTTTACTCAGATAGAATGAGAATCAAAACCTTCAGTACTATACTCATACATTATTATCCTTATATATATTAACTCTTGTATTTTATGTAAGACTAGCTGTGCCCTGTGGTTTTACCCGCAGTGCTTCGCTCCTGTTGGTCTTAGCGTGATGATATATAGCCTATAGCCTTCCTCGATAAATGGGCTATCTAACACCAAAATAATTTTTGTAATTGGCATTGTTCCAGAGATAAGCGTGCTCAAACATACAAACTGTTCAGCTTTATAATATTAGTATAGATACAAAAATCAAAATGCTATCCATTTGCCCCCTAAGAGCAGCCGTACATGGACCGCTTCAAGCAGATGTGACTGACGGCTGGTGGAGCCGCGACCGCGCGGTGAACTATAGACATTCATTCACTGCTGTACACAGACTGTTTGAGCAGTCGCGACTGCTTCAAGCCGTCAACTGCATGGTTTTTAGCGACCGACCGCCCGAGCAGTCCGTGTACGTCGCTCAGCCGTTAACTGCTCGAGCTGCCCGTGTATATAAGTAGCACTATATAAGTAGCCTTTAATCCTATGGCTAAATCTACCAATATCTCTTAGAAAGGAAATTTCAAGTTGACTTAGTTTTTATCTATAATTATGTATATGGAATGGAGTCAATGTCACATTCTTATCAATGTTCTAATGTTTTATTTATCTTTTTATCTAAACTACTACATAATTAGATGTAGTTATATCTCTTCTGTGCTTTTGTTTGTCACTGAACACCACCTAAATGGCTGAACCGATTATAATAAAAACAAAGTGTGTGTTCATGTTGATTCTACTGTAGATTAGAATTTAGATTTAAAAAAATAGGAATGTGATTGCAATAAAACACTTTTGATTAATCTATACTTATAATATTTTAAAGCTGAAGTGTTTGTTTGTTTGTACGCGCTAATCTCAGAAACTACTGGTCCGATTTGCAAAATTCTTTCGGTGTTAGATAGTCCATTTATCGAGGAAGGCTATAAGCTATATATCATCATGCTAAGACCAATAGGAGCAGAGCAATGCGGGTAAAACTGGGGGATGCAGCTAGTATTATAATGTAGGTAAATGATAAAGAAATTCAGGGTCAATGCTCTTTGCTTATCAAAAGCGCATGTTACTATTATCATTAATTATATAACATTTATTTATTATCGATATACAGGTATAATTGTTTCATATTATGTATGAATTATATTATTGTGTGTTCTGTAAAAATACTGGAGCTGAAATTATCATATTGTGTTTATGATAAATTAAATGTTGTTGTTTTTTTCTCTTTTCATTGCATTTGTTTTTACATAACAACAATTTTATTTCTTTGTTAAATAATCTCTCTCTCTATATAAAAAAAAATAAAATCTACTACTTAATACTTATATTATGTACATACTTAGATTAAAAAAGATGGTATTCTTTAGGCGCGTTGAGAGTTAAATTTCATTTTGTCATGGCCATTACCGTCAAGCCATGGAGTAAGGTGAAGATTTTGGTATTTTACAATTTTGCCAAAGAAGTTTCACTGACAGGTGTGCTCGGCACACACGCCCTTTTCACCATTTCGTTGGCCTTTTTTTGAACTCATTTTTTACTCATCATAACAACTGATCCTTATCCACGTTAAAATCCATCGATATATATATAATAAATCCATCCAGCCGTTGCAGCGTGTAAACGAAACACACACGTTTCTCACGAGAATACAGTAAGCGGCTATGTACCGCTAGTTCACGGCCAAGGTCTGCCAAATAGTGACTTCCTGAGTTGTCACATTTAATAAAATAATTGTGTAGTTCTGTATGTATGCGGGTACGTAGTTTAAATGTCTGTAAATCAGAAGTGAAACTTCTTTGGCAAGATTCAAAGATACCAAAATGGTCGCCTTACTCCATAACGTGACGGTATTGCCATGATGTGACCTTGAAATTATACTCTTATCCGCCTAAAGAAGTTTCACTTCAAAAATCTATACTAATATTATAAAGCTGAAGAGTTTGTTTGTTTGTTTGTTTGAACGCGCTAATCTCGGAAACTACTGGTCCGATTTGAAAAATTCTTTCGGTGTTAGATAGCTCATTTATCGAGGAAGGCTATAGGGTATATATCAACGCTACGACCAACAGCAGTGGAGCCACGGGGGTGAAACCGCGCGGAGCAGCTAGTATCACATAAAATAGCTTGCATCTGTTTATTAGATAGGTCAAGGTCGATCTTTCGTGGGCTCCCAGGCTATTCATGGAAAATAGTTTTCCGTTTGCTGTTTCACCCGCGGCCGCGTTATCTACAACTGAACAAATTATTTACTGAATCCTTCCTCGAGAACCACACTATAGTCACTATTGTAGAAAACAAAATTTAAAATTGTGAAGGTGTTTTGCTTAGTGTTTTGAAGTTTATAGCGAACAGAGTTACAGACAGACAGAGGCGGCAAGGGACTTTGTTCTACATAATCTTAATACCTATATAATATTTCGGGACAATTTTCACACACGGCACGATCTGATCCCATACTAAGCTTTCGCTTGAGTTTATCTCTATAAGAACCTACCTTGTACTGCCTTTGTACATTAAAAAAATAGCCGAATTGGTCAAGCTGTTCTCCAGTTTTACACTTAACTTTTGGCGATTATTGCACGCCTCATAAGCGAAGCGTTGAGGTGGGTACTACTGTCACTTCGCGCAAAACATCTGATTTTTCAAACTTAAAATGTCTTTATGTATCATACATTGCACTTGTAAGATAATACATACACACACATATTAAGAAAAAACACTATTTTTAACGTTCATGATATTTTTGATGTCATTTTTGTTATTTAAACTAGTTAAAAAACAGTTTAAAAAAGTTCTGTCTTGGACGTCCGTGTGTCTGTATGTGCGGATCCTTTTTCTTGTTAACACGATAGCGACCGAAATACTTTACTAATCGAGTCTTTTTTTTTCTCTTACGCTTGAGTATGCTCAGGAATAGAACCCTTTCATTTTTCAGGGTCTGATTCGATGTGGTTTAATTGTTATTAAATAAACAAAAATAATAATATGGTATTTGAGGCTCAATTTATATTAAAACACAAGGATGATGCAATCACTTTTATTTGACACAACAAACTGACATACGATCGGTGACATTATTTGTGTGTACCCTCACTAATATACTACAATCCCTCCACCTTTAGTTACAACTTAATGACTAGGTATTACAAAAATTTACGTTTTTTTACTTATACGCAAAGGATATCTACGAGGTGTCAACTGATCGTCACTCCGGGGGTCTATAGGGGCGGAAGGAGAACTCACGCTAGTAGTAACAGAGCTTCCTTCAGAATCTGAGCCAACTGGTACCGACTCACTCCTCTCCTCCTCTACCTGTTCTTGTTGAGGAGCTGGCGATGACAAGACGTTTGAATCATGAGGAACCCCCTGCAATTGCGGTGGATCTTGTTCCGTAACATGTTCCCCAGGAATTGAAGATTCAGTCACCTCATTAGAAGTGTAGTCCCCGAAGCAACTCACATCATCAGAAACATGTTCATTGTATTTTTTAGAACCCTTATAAATCAAAATTTGGTCTATATGTTTGCGAACGTAGACATTTTGTTCTGGTACATAAACCAAATACATCCTTGAGCCAATGTTTTTCTTAATTATACCAAATTTATAAGTATGTTTGGTTCCATTTTTATAATAGTGTTTAAACAAAACTTCATCTCCGGTTTTAAATATAATTTTACGATGACCCCCATAGGCGTTACTTTGTGAAATCTGTTTAGCATGAACATTATCCTTAATGACACTTGACAAAGACTCTGAGGTTGGTGAAGTGCCACCAGCCACCGTACTACGTTCACAAAGTAAATCTAAACGGCAACGTAACTTACGGCCAAACATCAACTCTGCGGGAGAGACACCGGTAGTGCAGTGAGCCGAATTTCTATAATTAAATAAATATTCGTATAATTTATCAACCACCATTTTGGAGCTGCCTTCGTTTAAAATCACCTGAATGCTGCGTTTAAATGTTTTCACAGTATTTTCGGCCTGACCGTTAGACGCTGGGTGGTACGGTGCAATGGTTACATGTTTTACTCCATTGCGTTGACAAAAATTTTCAAAATAAGCTGAACAAAAATTAGTTCCATTATCCGTCACTATAACTTTAACTAAACCAAATCTACTAAACATTTCACTGACTCTCAATACCACCGCTTCACTATCTGTCGTTGACATAATAAAACATTCTACCCATTTAGAATATGCATCAACTGCTACTAAAAAATTTTTATTGTTCAACGAAAACATATCTAAATGAATGCGCTCCCAAGGACGCTCGGGGTAGGACCAATGGGCGAGGGGCGCGCGCGGGGGGCTGCTACGAAAAACATTGCAAATACTACATGAACCAATTTTTTGCTCAATATGTTTATCGATGTTAGGCCACCACATACGAGTGCGCGCTTCATTCTTAGTTTTAACGATTCCAAAATGAGAACTATGCAATTCATTCAATAAACGTTCACGTAAAATGGTAGGAATTACAATCTTATGGCCGCGCATAATGCAACCATCTTCATATGAAAGTTCATTTCTACACATAAAATACGGTTTTAAATCTACATCCGCAAGCTTTTTAGGCCAACCGTGCTTAATGAAATTTATAATTTTAATGAAAATATTATCATTTTCAGTGGCGCTCTTAATTTCGTTAAAAGATATAGGTTTTAAAAATAAATTCGCAATAAAATTAACGTATGAACATGAGTCGGTTGTATTTAAATCACATTCAGATTCAGACGGAATTTCTAGAACCGATCGAGACAAAAAATCTGCAACATTGTTATTGCTATTAATATATTCGATATTAAAATTGTATGCCGATAAAAACAACGCATATCGCTGCAAACGGTTCGCAGCGAGTTCGGGAATACCCTTTTTTGATGCAAATATCGACAACAAAGGCTTATGATCAGTTCGTAAGGTGAAAGGAACAGTACGACCGTACAAATAATGATGGAATTTTTTTATTGCAAAAACTATAGCAGATGCCTCTTTCTGAATCTGCGCATAATTACGCTCCGCGGACGACAACGACCGCGACGCATACGCCACTACCCGCTCAGCGCCGTCCGGCTGCCGCTGTGCCAGCACGGCGCCCAGCCCCGCCGGCCCCGCGTCTGCCGTCACTATCGTACACAGCTCGGGGTCGAAGTGAGCCAGCACCCGATCCGAAGATAATTCTTGTTTAATTCTACAAAACGCCTCATTCTGTTCACGGCCCCAAAACCATTTTGTATCTTTTTTTAGTAACAAATGTAACGGATCCAAAACACTCGATGTGTTTGGTATGAAACATCTATAATAATTTACCATACCTAGAAAAGATTTCAACTCACTAACGTTCTTTGGGCAACTTGCGTTTAAAATAGCTTCAACTTTTTGTTTTGATTTATGTAGACCGTTTTTATCTATGACGAAACCGAGATATTCGATAGATGTCTGAAATAATTTACATTTCTCTCGTTTTACACGTAAACCCGCATCCTGCAATCTACTCAAAACCAGCTCTAATCTCTGCAAATGCAATGCTTTTGTAGGACCCGTTATCAAAATATCGTCCAAAAAGACGCAAACTCCCTCAATACCCACCAATAACTGATCCATAGTACGCTGAAAAATGCACGGAGCGTTCGATAAACCAAAAACCAGTCTATTGTATCGAAAGAGACCCAAATGAGTGTTGATACATGTCAATTCTTTGGAATTATCTAATAATAATTGATTGTAAGCCCTAGAAAGATCTAGCTTAGAAAATTCTAACCCTCCGTGTAATTTAGAAAAAATATCTTCGATTCTAGGCAGCGGATAATTATCGATGTACAGCACTTTGTTTAAAGTTACTGAAAAATCCCCACAAATTCTTATATTACCGTCGGGTTTTAAAACGGGAACGATAGGTGTTGCAAAATCAGAGTAATCAACCTTTTCCAAAATACCTAAATCAAGTAAACGATTTAATTCCGCCTCCACTTTAGTTTTCAATGGAATCGGCACCGGTCTAGGTTTAAAAAATTTCAATTGACTCCCTGGTTTGATTTTTAAAGTCACTTTATATTTATTAAACGTACCTAAGGTATCACTAAAAAGTACAGAATATTTATTTAAAATCTTATCTGCAAGTCTGTTTGATTCTAAACTGTTGTAGTTACACGAACTAAACTCCAAACTAAAAATAGAAATAAAATCACGGCCTAAAAGTATCGGTTGGTTTTTGTGTGTGTTTACAATAAAAAAATTAATCGGTTTAACGATATTATCATAGGTAACGTTCATACAAATATAACCCAATGGGTTAATTCTAGTCCCGTTATAACAATTAAACACCACACTACTCGGTTGTAACAACAGTTTACGTTTTTCATAAATAAGATATGGCAAAACGGATACTGCACTACCGCTGTCGATTTCACAAATAAACTTTAACGAATCCAACAACACCGAAAGACGATAACTCACCAACTTCAGAGTCCTCGCCGTGCATTTCTACATAATTATTACGCTTAACATTAACGTTACAAACTCGTTGTAAATGCCCTTGTTTACCGCATTTATTACAACTATAACTTTTAAAACGACACTGCTCTTTTGAATGGCCTTTACCACCGCACACTACACATAACACTTTCTCACTGAAGCTGGGGCCCCGGGCCGCCCTCCCGGGGGCGCCGGGACGGACGGCGAACACACCAACCGGACCTCGTTCAACTCCCGGCTGCAAACTCGCCGATGATGCCGAATCAGCACTTTGCAATGCCAAGCGGGCACACTGCACGCTTAATGCCATCTCCAACGCCTTGTTGAAAGACAAATTATCGATATTCTCAGCGAATAACTTTTCTTTTTCTTTGGCATTTACTAGACCCAATACGAATCTATCACGTAGTGCTGTGTCCAATTCGCCCTTGAAGCCACAATGTTGCGCTAAATGTCGTACTCGCGCCGCCCATTCAGTTAAATCTTCCCCCGGTCTTTGTTCAGCCTTATAAAACAAATATCTTTCAGCAAAAGTACTTCTCTTCGAGATAAAATGATCGTTTAACTTCTGTACGAGTGTAGCGTACTCGATGTTTTCTAAATCCGAAGGAAATACTAAATCTTTAGCGACGCGATAAGTGTCTTCTACCAACGCTGTCAACAACAACGCGCGGCGCTTCACCCCGGCTTTGTCTGTATTTTCATCAATGCTGTTAGCCGTGCAATACTTCTTAAAACGACTAATGAATATACTCCATTCTTGCGCGCGGTGGTCGAATGTGAGATTGCTGCCAAATGATGCATTTCCAACAAAAGACATATTTCACTGTATTCTTTGTACTTTTTCACGTGTGAATTACTATTTCCTCGTCGCCAATTATGGTATTTGAGGCTCAATTTATATTAAAACACAAGGATGATGCAATCACTTTTATTTGACACAACAAACTGACATACGATCGGTGACATTATTTGTGTGTACCCTCACTAATATACTACAAATAATTAATAAATATTTATTAAAAAAAATTATGAGGCGTGCACTTTTGGATTTTCCAAATTATTTTTTAATATATAGCAGGTATTAATACATCTACAGGAGTACATACTATCACCATCATTAAAATACCAAATAAAAAGTTAAAACATACATGTTTACAATTATTGCAGACGAGATCCAGCTATTAAATAATAATAATAACTCCATTGTCTAAAGATTAAGATAACAATTATAGTGTCATTATGTTTATCGGTTTATTAAAATGCTAACATTATTGAGATAAAACTGATAATAGGTATGTGTATTTGTTCTTTGGGAAAGTCCGTTTTGAGATGAATTATAAAACATAGTTAGCTGTAAATAATTTTGAACTGAAGCTAATAAGTTTCACGAAATCAAACTGATTCACATTCACAATGATTTTTATTCATGTAAATCAGTTGATAAAGTACAATCTACTGATACAACCAGTAATAGGGAAGCCCATGATGCTAAATGTGGTTTTATTCACGATTTACTCGAGCGTCACGGGAACCTATTAGAATTGGTAGATAAATATATAGCGTATAGCCATAGCGAGAAGAAAAGGTCCTATAATGTTTTCACTTTCAGCGGTGGGGAAGGGTTTTTTGATTTTTCGCGTATTTTATTTAAAGCCTATAGTGATATAGATGTCCTGACAGAATGTTTATCGATTCATCGAATATTCATCCATACTTAATATTATAAATGCGAAAGTAACTCTGTCTGTCTGTCTGTTACTCAATCACGCCTAAACTACTGAACCAATTTTCATGAAGTTTGGTATGGAGATATTTTGATACCCGATAAAGGACATAGACTACTTTTTATCCCGGGAAAATGACGCTACCCGGAAATCCCGCGGGAACGGGAACTATGCGGGTTTTTCTTTGATTGCGCGGGCGAAGCTGCGGGCAGAAACCAAGTAGAATATAGAATTAAAAAACTCATAATCCAAACGTACATAAAACCTTAAACACATGAGCTTCTTTGCAGTCGTGTTAAATCCGTAACAGTTGAGTTAAAAGGTAAAAAAAAGACGACATTGAAACGTAAAACTACATAGGTATTGTGTTAAATAATTTAATATGATTACATAACCATTCTGAGGTTCTACATAATATAAATCTACTTACATAAAATTCTATATTACACTAGCTGCGCCCCGCGGTTTCACCCGCGTATAAAAATGGTCCAGCCATTTCGAAGATGCCATGGAGAAAATACGGGATACCATATCTTTTTGTATTATTATTAGACGGTCGGTTAAACAACTGGGTGGTAATGTCTCTGATAGTCTATTCTCTCTTTGACGTAGGTATAATATTGTACTACTTTTATTTAGAGACTAGCTTTTCGCCCGCGTCTTCGCCCTCGTTTTCAAAGGAAACCCCGCATAGTTCCCGTTCCCGTGGGATTTCCGGGATAAAACCTATCCTATGTGTGAGTGTCCTGTTATCCTGTATATGTGTGCTAAATTTCATTATAATCGGTCCAGTAGTTTATGCGTGAAAAGTGAAAACCATACATACATACATGCATACATACAAACCTTTCCCCTTTATAATATTAGTATAGAAGTATAGATAAGCTAAACAGAACAATTTCCATGTCACTACATCTGACGAATCTAACTTAACTATCATGAGCGTTTTTTGTTGGCAGATTATATGGTATACCAAAATCTTTTTAACTATGGAACCTAGGTAGACCACTTTTATCAATACTCAGTGATTTAAAAAGAAAAAAGACTACACAGACTACAGACAGATAACTCTGAATGATTTCGTATGTATAGCTATATTCTATACTGTGCCCCGTGATTTTACCCGCAGTGCTCCGCTATTGTTGGTCTTAGCGTGAAGATATTATATTGCCTATAACTTTCCTCGATAAATGGGTTATCAACACCATCAAAATATATTTTTGTGAGCTGTCTATTCGCGAGAGTTGCATCAAAATTATTCAATCCATCGCGGCTATCTGTTCAAATAAATAAACATCCAACCTTATCTAACACGTGTAGATCCACTGTAGATCGCATGCTTCTCATATCTACAAGTATATTGTGATTGTAAAATTAATTTATTACTCTGTTTTATTGAAGCGAATTCGCTCGTTATAATTAACAATGTTTGTTTTGAAGTGTAGAAATCTTTGAAACTAGCTGTTCCCCGCGGTTTCACTCGCATTGCTCCGCTCCCGTTGGACTTAGCGTGATGATATATAGCCTATAGCCTTCCTCGATAAATGGGCTGTCTAACACCGAAAGAATTTTTCAAAACGCACCAGTAGTTCCTGAGATTAGCGCGTTCAAACAAACAAACAAACTCTTCAGCTTTATAGTATTAGTATAAATTATATAAACTAGCAGTTTTGATATATTATACATTGATACACAAACATACAAATAATCAAGAACGAACTGGACGGCCTGATTTTCGATTGAAAACTGCACCCAATATACAAACAGACATATATAAAACTTCGATACAATCTCGGTTGAAATCGCACAGCTAGTCATACAAAAATCGCTCCGATGCGTATAGCTTGACCGCAACCGCTGTATCGCGCCCTAGGTATGTGCGGTTTCGGCGGGGAGCGGGTAAGAAAGAGCACGTTAGAAGTTAGAAAGAAACGGAACGGTCGGTACTCTCCCCCGCCCTCGCCGCGCACATACCTATACAGCCCTACAGCCACTGTGGTCAAGCTATAATAAAGAATTTTTTGTCCACAGCGTTGGGACCACTTTTGCCTCAGATGAATGTATTCGGGCGGCAGCTAGGCGTGTCGCCCGGGGTCATGGGCATGGTGACGGCGGTCCTGCCCCTGCTGTGGGCAGCCGCTAAGCCCCTGTTCGGGTACGTCGTGGACTTCTGGCCGGTGAGTAGCCAGGGTTCGGGTGGGTAGACCGTTTGGACCTTAGTGCTTTGGAGTATGAGTGTAGGATCATCAATATTAAGTATAAAACAAGTGGTCGTTTCGAATTTGTTGTATGGGAGCCCATGTTTATTTTACTGTTATTTTATGTTTGTTGTTATAGCAGCAAAGTAAAAATATATTCACTGACTTTTTCAAATGTCTAACTTTCACGGTTCATGAGATACAGCCTGGTGACAGACGGACGGACGGATGGACAGACAAACAGACAGCGAAGTCTCAGTAATGGAACCTTATTATAGATTTTTTTTTAAAACCCCTAAAGTGCTAAGTTTCTTTATTGTTGTAAATTATGTATTATTTATATTCCTACTTTCTTAGTATTACTATATTATTATTATATATATTGCTTTGGTATGCACCACCTACTTGTATTCTTTCTTTGTTACTGTTTTCCTTGGTTGGGTTACCTGGAAGAGATGGCTCTGTAGCCATAAGGTCGCCTATTGTGCAATTTGATGTATATTTTACTTAATGTTATTTCATTATTTTAGTGTGTACAATAAAGCTTTCATTCATTCATTCATTCAAAGTGCTAGGTATTGCCAAGTTAAAGGGAGACAAACGCTGTATATTTTGTATTCAATAAGGCTTTTAAATGATTCCTTTTCATTTTCAGAGCCACAGAAAGCTAGTCTTCATGCTCCTCATCCTCGTCATGTCGGGATCATACTGTTGTCTCTGGTTCCTGCCGATGCCAGAAGAAACGAACGACAGAGTTTTAGAGTCTGTATACAGCCTCAACGATACGATTTTTCTAAAGCCCTACGACGATAAAGAGCAGTTGAACAAATTCAACTGTCATTGGAATTGCTCCACAGATGATAAATTCAATGTGTACCTGTCAAACTCATCGTACATTAGCACTATGTATGTGGACGGAATCGTCGCTAATACGTCTTGCTCGCTCTTACACATGCAAGTGAATAGCTTGCGAGAGGGAGACATAACATGTTTGCCAGTTAAGAATTGTAATTTGCTGTGCTATGAAGAGAACTTTAATAGAACTAAAAGGGAAGATAGGGGATTTGAGAGTTTTAATGTGACTAATGGAAATGAAAAAGTTGTGGAAAATGAGGGTAGTTTTTATGTCACGGCCACGTTTTGGGCATTCGTCATTCTGATGTGCGTGGGGACGGTCGCGTTTAATGTTGCTAATTGCATCGGTGATGCTGTGTGCTTTGATGTGTTGGGTGAGTTGACTTTTATTAATTGTGTAGATTTAATAATATGTTTGTGGATGAATAGTTGTCACTATTTTCTGTGAACATGCTTAGCTGTTGAATTAGGCAGTTGTGTAGAATCGCAGTACATTTTTATTACATTCAGACCTATATCGAACCCAGCCCCCTGTGTAATTTCTAAAAATATCATATTGAAACAAAATGAATAGATGTAAATAGAATGCAAACAAAAATATAAAAAACAGATTTTTACAAGATATAAGCTTACCTTAATTTAGGAATTTGTACCTCCAGGGCCCAACCGGGGCTCCCAATACGGGGCCCAGCGAGCGTGGGGCACCGCCGGGTACGGTATAACCGCTTTACTCGGCGGTTGGCTCATTGACATGTACTCGGGGACATATAAGGATTTCACACCAGCGTTCATTATAGCCCTAGTGGCTACTGTGGTTGATCTGGCCAGCTGTAGGGCTTTGACGGTGAGTCTATTATAGTAAACTAGGTGTCCGCCCGCGGCTTCGCCCGCGCAGTCAAAGAAAAACCCGCATAGTTCCCGTTCCCGTGGGATTTCCGGGATTGCGTCATTTTCCCGGGATAAAAAGTAGCCTAAAATGTCCTTTCACGGGTATCAAAATATCTCCATACCAAATTTCATAAAAATTGGTTCAGTAGTTTATGCGTGATTGAGTAACAGACAGACAGACAGAGTTACTTTCGCATTTATAATATTAGTATAGATTAGTTAAAAAAAAAACTAAAAACACGTTTTAGTGGTATACATTCATGATACCCCAAGAATGCAAAAAAAATGTATTTTGTTTTTTCTATTGCCTTTTCTATCTATTTCTATTATATGTATGTCTAAAAAAATCGGTCGAATTTTTTTTATGTTATCTGCACGTTTTATAAATCCTGAGAGACTAAAAATCTCATTTTTATAAAAAAAAATACGTCTTAACCGATTTTTTAACAGAAAATTAGAGTTGCCCATATTAACAATGTTTTCGTGCGTGCGTTACTACAATGTTTCGTGCGTACGCTACTTATTACCAACTATTATTTTATACTAGCTGTGCTCCGCGGTTTTACCCGCAGTGCTCCGCTCATGTTGGTCTTAGCGTTATGATATATAGCCTATAGTCTTCCTTGATGAATGAGCTATCTAACACCGAAATAATTTTTCAAATCGGACGAGTAGTTCCCGAGATTAGCGCGTTCAAACAAACAATCAAACAAACTCTTCAGCTTTATAATATTAGTATAGATAAAAAAAGTAAAAGTTTTTATCACGTATTTTTTTATGTTTTTTCACAGCTACCCTCACTATCGAGTCCCGAAGACTCCGGCAAGGCGCTACGGGAAGTGTTGAAAATACCCCGAGTTGTTGTTTTCATCATTTTCGCGGTTGTAGCGGGGACTTTCGATAGCTTCATCATTTACTATATGTTTTGGTAGGTACTTTTTTATTGTAATATTAGTGTTTTGAAGTGAAACTTCTTTAGGCGTGTAGAGAGTAAAATTTAAAGGTCGCTTACAATACCGTCACGTCATGGAGTAAGGCGACGATTTCGGTATCTTTTAATCTTGCCAAAGAAGTTTCACTTCTGACCCGTGTGCTCGGCACACATGCCCTTTTTTACGTTTTTGGGGTTCCGTACTCAAAGGGTAAACGGTACCCTATTACTGCGACTTCGTTGTCTGTCTGTCTGTCTATCTTCAGTGTCATAAACGGTGATAGCTGGAAAGCTGTAATTTTCACAAATGTTGTATTTCCGTTGCCGCTATAACAACAAAATACTAAAAATTAAAAAATAAATAAAATATAAGGGACCCCCCCAAAGTACGGAACCTTTCGTGCGCGAGTCCGACTCGAACTTGACCGGTTTTTTATAATATTTATTCGTATTTTTCAGGTTTCTGGAAGATCTAGCCG
Source organism: Colias philodice (assembly GCF_061535455.1). NCBI lineage: Eukaryota > Metazoa > Arthropoda > Insecta > Lepidoptera > Pieridae > Colias > Colias philodice. The sequence continues at coordinate 3,043,566 of NC_143114.1, read as the reverse complement.
AACAGACGGGATCTATGGCGCAAATAAAACTGATAGAGGGCGCAGTTGTAGCCGCGCAGAGTTTCATCGGGGAATTGTTGTTTTTCTTCTTTTCCGGTAATGGTACGGGAGCTATTAACGTTGAAAAAGAAGTCATTTTAGTATAGCTGGTTTTTTGATATATTGTTCCTCTAGCTATTTCGGTTAGAGTCCGCGCAGTCTGGCTGGCCGGAGTGGTTGCGTTCAGTAGTGCGCATCTTATCTGCACAGGAAATTATCCTTAATTTAAAGTCATTTTTTAACGCGTAATTTTTAAACTTTTGCCTTTAGATAGATCCATCAATCATAATTTTTTTATTGCAAGACGTTTTTTTCGTTGTTAAATAGGTGCCAGACGCAATTTTTAATTTCGTTTTTATAAAAAATTCAAATTATTTTAGAATGTCTGTAAATTTCATATTATGTTCTTCAAACATAATATAATCTAAAATTAATTAGCCAGACGCTAATTCGATTGTTAAGTATTAAATACGTACAAATAAAAACGTAGTGAAAGTAGGTAAGTATAACAATTTGATGATTGTGTATATGGAGAGATAGTTTAAAGTGCAAGAGAGATAGAAAGGGTCGGCCGCGAAAATTAAATAACAATAAAAAATAACTTCTTTTTTTCGAAAATATACCTAAGATGCATAGAAATTGAATTGTTCCTACTCTAGGATTCCCTGTGTTGTGGGAACAAGTACCTTCCATTGGTACATTTTATTCCTTAGGCTAAAAAATAAACTATTAGGGTACATCAACAATCTTCTATACAAAACAATTTTTTTATTACTTAACTATTAAGTTATGGGTTTAAATGAAAACAGCGATTACATAAACTTATGTATATTGTTTCCAATAGCACATTGCCTAATACCACACATTACACACCGCGTACAAGAAGAAAAAGAACCACAAACAAAATACAGTGTTGCCAATACAAGTTAAATTTTCTAATATATATCTAATATTAACTAGCGACCCGCCCGGCCCTGGCTTCGCACGGGTGCAATAATCGCTAAATACACTACAGAAAAACTGTGAAGGTTGAATATAAAAACATAGCGGCCCGCTCCGGCTTCGCACGGGTATAAAATACTAGCTTTCCGCCTGCGGCTTCGCCCGCGTTTTCAAAGAAAAACCCGCATAGTTCCCGTTCCCGTGGGATTTCCGGGATAAAACCTAGCCTATGCTACTCGTGGATAATGTAGCTTTCGAATGGTGAAAGAATTTTTAAAATCGGTCCAGTAGTTTATGAGCCTATTCATTACAATCAAACAAACAAACAAAGCTTTCCTCTTTATAATATTAGTGTAGATATAGCCGGGCGGCCGGCTGGTACCGCCGCAAACGCTACGTCCCGCAATTTTTAAATCTGTAATATCTTCGAAAATATTCACTTAAATCCATGTGTAAAAGGCCATATAGATCTATATTAAATGAACAATGTATTCAAGGTCTTTAATTGGTTAAGGATTAATGCTGTATTGGTTAAAATCGCTTCGAAAATTAGCCATTATTTGTCGTAAAAAGTAAATGATAAAAAAAGTTATTGTGGGTTATCCATAAGAGATAGACATATACCATCACGGACTTTTCTGTAGACCTTTTCAATGTAGTTAGTACATTATTTTGATAAAACTCGTAGGGTGCCTCCGTTTGCACTGTAAGTGGAAAAATTGTAATTATTTACGTAATCACATTAGAAACCTCAAAAATAACAGTAGGTACTTCTCCACTATTTAATAACTCAGGCCCCGGAACCACAGACACAATAGAAAATCTATTGTGTCGTGGACCGATCGGGCCACTTGGGGCTCAATGGGTTAATGGATGTTATTATACATATAAACCTTCCAATTGAATCACTCTATCTATTTAAAAAAACCACATCAAAATAGGTTGCGTAGTTTCAAAGATTTAAAGAGACATAGGGACAGAGAAAGCGACTTTTTTTTATACTATGTAGTGATGATGATAACAATATTAATTCATTAATCTTAATTCTTAATATATATATTATATACATAAATCTCGTGTCATAATGTTTGTCCTCAATGGACTCCTAAACCACTTAACCGATTATAATAAAATTCGCACACCATGTGCAGTTCGATTCAACTTGAGAGATAGGATAGTTTATACATGTAGGTACCACGGGCGAAGCCGGGGCGGACCGCTAGTATACCTACCTACCTATATAAATTCATGCTAACTACTTTAGTTAAATTCAATACAAACTTAAACATGCGTGTGTGTGTGTGTTCACGTGTGTGTGTCGTGTGTGGTGTGGTGTGTGTGTGTGTTGTGTGTGTGTACGTGTGTACATCAATATTGAAACAAACTTTCTAGTTGTTTACAGATGATGGAATATTGGAAAACAATAACAATTCCTTAGACGATAACATAAATAATTCTGACAGTGTGAGGAAAGATGATGATGATGATGATTATGAAGATGGCTTTTTAAATTTAACAATGTAATTGTTTAACCTTCATTGATATAGTTTTTATTCCATTCTTTTCAATGTATGGTAACTTTAATTTATTTTTCACTTTTATGTTTTGTTTTTCATTTTAGCTTTTATTTATAAGAACAAGTGTAAATAATATTGTATTCTTGCAATTATTTCCTGTCGCATAGTTAAAATACACTAGCTGATGAGCTGCATGCTTCATTACTTTTTTTTATTTATACACATTATTTAATACTTAACAATCGAATTAGCGTCTGGCTAATTAATTTTAGATTATATTATGTTTGAAGAACATAATATGAAATTTACAGACATTCTAAAATAATTTGAATTTTTTATAAAAACGAAATAAAAAATTGCGTCTGGTACCTATTTAACAACGAAAAAAACGTCTTGCAATAAAAAAATTATGTCTGATGGATCTATCTAAAGGTAAAATATTAAAAATTACGCGTTAAAAAATGACTTCAAATTAGGGAAATTATCCTGTGCAGATGAGATGCGCACTAAAAAACGCAACCACTGCGACCAGCCAGACAGCCCGGACTCTAACCGAAATAGCAAGAGGAACAGTATATCAAAGAACCAACTATACTAAAATGCTCTCTTGTCAACGTTGGTAGCTCCTATACGATAAGAAAGAAAGAAAGATAGATAGAATAGTGTGAGGAATTAAGTAAGCTAGTTAATGCCAAAAATAAAATGTCAGAGTTTAAGCCTAAATATATATGTTTTGTATTATTAAATTATCTTTCGGAACACCAGGGAAACCAGTACCTATACCTGTTTAAAAATATACTGTCTTACTACAAAAACTTTAGACAGGGTTTAACTTTAAGCTCTTTAATCTGGTTTTGTCGTATTTCACATAGACAACTATTAAAGTGCCAGATCCCTGGTTTAAAGTTAGACTCTGTTAAAATTGTTTTGTGGTAAGAACAATAATTTTTAAATTTTATACCACCTCCTTGGTCCAGTGTTTGACGTGTGAGCGTAGAACCGAGGGGTCCTGGGTTCGATGCCTGGACCTGGTTGGTGGAGATGAAGAAAAAAAAAAGTATCGGTCTGGCAGGACACAGAAGGCTGATCACCTACTTGTCCCTAAAGAAAATCGATCAGTGAAACAGATGTATGCATAATGCATCTGCCCCTTACCCCACTACGGGGACATGGGACTTCACTTTTTATTCTTGTTTTTGTATTATAGTCTCTAAATGTGCATTTTATTATTCTTTCTGTCTGGTATTAATATGGTATTACCTATCACTACATAGTAAAAAAAAAAACAAAGTCGCTTTCTCTGTCCCTATGTATGCTTAAATCTTTAAAACTACGCAACGGATTTTGATGCGTTTTTTTTTTAATAGATAGAGTGATCCAATAGAAAGGTTTTAGTATATGATTTATTAGGTTTTAGACAAAGCGGGCGAAGCCGCTGGCGATAAGCTAGTTAAATATATTTTATTCTTAAAAATTTCAGGAAAAATAATAGACCGTTGGGGTTACGGTGCGACGATGACGTTTTCTCTTTTCTGCTACGGGATCAGAATGATATTCATCTCATTCATACAGCATCCGTGGCATTTGGTGTTTATTGAAGTGAGTATGTAGCTAGATAACGCGGTTTTACTCGCGTTTTATGTAATACTACTATGTTTTTTTTTGACTGACCGGTTGGCTTAATTGGTAGTGGCCCTGCCTTCAAAGCCAGAGGTCGTGGGTTCGATTCCCACCCGGGGAAAATATTTGTGTGATGAACATAGATGTTTGCTCTGTCTGGGTGTTAATTATCTTTAAAATAATTATATATGTATGTTTATCTACCATCTGGTTTCCATAACACAAGCGAGAGCTTAGTATGGGATCAGATCGTGCCGTGTGTGATAATTGTCCTGAAATATTTATAATTTATTTATTTTATTATTACATTTAACCATGATTCTCAGAAAGACATGACACAAAACCATTTACACTATTTTTCTTGTGTACCATGCAATATTATAAATACTATTTTTTCCTATTTTTCTAAAATTTTTCACAAAATATAACTTTTTACCACTACCCCAATTCTAGTGTCTTTCCTTTTACCATGAGCATATACCCTAATAACCCTACCACCCTAATTCTACGATATAATATATAACATACAGTATTATTTACCCCATTTTTACCTAACAACGAAAGAATTTTTCATATCGGACCAATAGTGCCTGAGATTAGCGCGTTCAAACAAACAAACAAATTCTCCAGCTTTATAATATTATAAGTAAAGATTTACTCTAATTCCAGGGTATAATGCAAGGCCCAACATACGCTCTATACTCCCACGTTTTATTCCCTATCCTATTTTTTCTAGGGTTATTATTACAACAATTTTTACCCTAGAATACCATACTCTACTTATACTCATACTCTACTCTATTTACTCTACTCTAATTCCAGGGTATAATGCAAGGCCCAACATACGCGCTATGCTACTACAATAGTATGCTTTGTTTACTCTGACGTTTTACTCCCAGAAACTTAATCTTTCTAGGGTACTATCACCCCAATTTTTACTCTAATTTCTCTACTTTATACCCTACATACTCTACTATTTACTCTACTCTAATACCAGGGTATAATGCAAGGCCCAACATACGCGCTATGCTACTACAATAGTATGCTTTGTTTACTCCGACGTTTTACTCCCAAAAACTTAATCTTTCTAGGGTACTATCACCCCAATTTTTACTCTAATTTCTCTACTTTATACCCTACATACTCTACTATTTACTCTACTCTAATTCCAGGGTATAATGCAAGGCCCAACATACGCGCTATGCTACTACAATAGTATGCTTTGTTTACTCCGACGTTTTACTCCCAGAAACTTAATCTTTCTAGGGTACTATCACCCCAATTTTTACTCTAATTTCTCTACTTTATACCCTACATACTCTACTATTTACTCTACTCTAATACCAGGGTATAATGCAAGGCCCCACATACGCGCTATGCTACTCTACAATAGTAGGGTACGCGGCTCATGTAGCACCCGAAGGTTATTCAGCCACCGTACAAGGGATCGTGGCGGGAATGGATGATGGCGTTGGTGAGAAATTCTTTTTCATTGTAATCGTAAAATTTTATAATTTGTGCCTTTGATTATTGGTTGTTTATTTTTATATTATGGATTATATTTTGTATTGTTAAAAGTTATACATTTTATAGTAGAGCCATTTTAATAGGCAACATTTGACAGTTCAACAAAATTCAACAACGTAACCTAGTAACGACGACATAGAATAACATATTTCATTTTGTTAGAACTGCACATTTGCTTAACTTTTTTCAAATACGATTACATATTTATAATAATAATGACCGATACAAGTAATTTTAAGATTTGATTTTACTGATAAACCATTCTAAACATAATAAACAATTTCTGATTTAAAGAACTGACGTCGCTACAATTTTGTGTCCATAAACATTTTTCTTTTTAAATATGTACCAGAGACGTTACTCTAAAAATCTAAATCTGACATCTAGAATCGAATGCATTGATTACTTGTGAATAAAAATCATCATACATTAATAAATGCGTTGTGTTTTTTTAATTATGTAGATACTTGTCTTATTTTTCTCCTTAAATTTACAAAAGAAAGTATACCTATTACTGGGACAGGGATTCGCCTGATGAATTTTAAAATTGACATGTGTTTCTAGTCCGTATCGATTAATTCACTTTAATCGATGTTTTTAAGCAGGTTACCTCTCTTTGAGGATAAAATTGATAGACGTCAAATGTTGCCTATTAAATTGGCTCGACTATAAGTTAGGTTGTCTTGTATTTTGGTGGTTTTCTTTATATTTTGACTAGGATAAAGTTTTTTTTTTGAAGTGAAACTTCTTTATCGGGGTTGGAAAAAAATTTAGTGTAACATTTTTTCGTTACGCGTGACATTTTTCCGTTACGCGCCATCTTTTTCTAATCCCTACCACGCGTGATTCGACGTATTTATGTAAAGTTGCATATAGTAAATTATTTTTTGAAAAATAAGGTCCTAAAGAAGTTTCACTTCTTACGTGTGTACACTAGTACACGCACACATTTTCCTTCTGTAATATTTTGTTCTTTTTATGTCTTAATGATACTACATTCGTTTTTTTCTATAGGTTTCGCCCTGGGATCTCTAGTGGGGGGTCAGTTATACGCGAGTGCGGGGGAGAGGGGCTCGTTCCGTATACTCGCGGGGGTTGCTTTGATTGCATCAGTTTTACACGCGGTTCTGTTCAAGTTCGTTACTAGGAAACGGGGTGAGTTTTTTTATTAATTAATGTGTGTTGTGTTGTCTGTGTAGTTTGTGTTATGGTAATACAATAACGAGACGTTTTATAACGTCTCTGTAACTACATGATGACTCCATGATGAATCAATAATCTATACTTATAATATTATAAAGCTGAAGAGTTTGTTTGAACGCGCTAATCTCAGGAACTACTGGTCCTATTTGAAAAATTTGCCCCGCGATTTTACTCGCGTTGCTCCGCTCCTGTTGGTCTTAGCGTGATGATATATAGCCTATAGTCTTCCTCGATAAATGGGCTATCTAACAACAAAAGAATTTTTCAAATTGGACCAGTAGTTCTTGACATAAGCGCGTTCAAACAAACAAACCATCTCTTCAGCTTTATAATATTAGTATAGATAGATATAGTTTTTGTGCATATTCTGAAGATCAGAGAATAACATTTTTTATATCCTTAATTTATAAGAAAAAATGTTTTTCGTGTAAATTTAGTAAGCTAAATTTTGTTTATTAAGTAATTTTAAATAATTTTTATTTTATTTTTTCAGTTGTTAAGAGACAGGATGTGACGCAAGAGGAAGGAGAGAAAATGTTGCCAATTCCACACAATAACTCTATATATAGAGAAACAGTGTTGCCAGCTGATAAGACTGACAGATAGTGCTGTATCGATATTGATGCGGTTTCCAAATGTGATAGCATACCTCAATTTTTTGATGGATTTTTAACGTATTGTATAAACGTATTGTTGAATTTTGAGGTTTTTTCTAGGTTAAGAATGAAGTATTAAAATTTTTGTATTTGTGAAAAAGCAATAATTATGGTATTTTGGCAGTTTTTATAAAATTTGTATAAATTAAGATGTACGCCATTTTATTTGATTTTATTTTGTTTGTATTAATTACAAGAAAAACCGTAAATTATATTATTGTAAAATATAATAATTATTATTCTAAGAGCTTTCAGGTAAATATATAAAATACTAGCTGTGCCTGTGCCGCGCGGTTTCACCCGCGTGGCTCCGCTCCTGTTGGTCTTAGAGCGTATACGCACTATGCGGGTAGCCGCATTGCGGGTAGCCGTCCGGCTGACCGCAAGCACAATTATGTACGTAATATTCATTTCTATGCGCACTGTGCGGTCTGCGGTAGCCGCATCGCAGTGCGCATAGAAATGAATATTACGTACATAATTGTGCTTGCGGTCAGCCGGACGGCTACCCGCAATGCGGCTACCCGCATAGTGCGTATACGCTCTTAGCGTGATGATATATAGCCTATATTACTCGTGGATAATGTAGCTTTCAAATGGTGAAAGAATTTTTAAAATCGGTCCAGTAGTTTATGAGCCTATTCATTACAATCAAACAAACAAACAAAGTTTTCCTCTTTATAATATTAGTGTAGATGTGGCTTTGTGTTGGTTCACAAATGTCATAGAAAGATCACATTTTGATCATGTTATTTTCATTAAAATCGGTTCGGCAGTTGAAGAGATACGAACCAAATTATTATTTGAAGTCTGATATGGATTTTTCCATATTGTTACCATATTTGAGGCTTTAAATATTTTTGTTGAAATAATTTTAAAGTATTTTTTTTTTATTAATAATATAATTTTATTTTATTTTCATGATGTAAAAATAGAAGATTTTCAAAGAAAAGAGAATTAAAGTTTTTGGTTCTTGAAACGCGGGCTCGTATCCCGCGAAAATGTGCCTAATTTTCGTTATTTAAAAAAAATGTTTGTATATCATTCAAATATTAATTTTAATGCCATTGTAATATTAATTATTTATTGTATTTACGATCTAACTAATAAAATGTTACCCATTCGCTTTACAATGGATTAGTTATTGCAATAACCTGTCTTGTTTTTATGATTGACGTTTCATGTGAGCAAGAGCAGGACACAGCTATGGTAGAAAATGGTAGAAATTTATCCATTGTTTAACTTTTTGTTAGTAAGTTTTTTTTCTGTACCTATTACGTACAATTCCTTGTGCCATGAATTCTTTTATTTTTGTACCGAATTTATTAAGAGGCTTTATTAAAAACAAATTTTAATATTTTAGTTGTTATATTTTGTATTAAAATGGATGTGTTATGTTGGAATGAATAACAGACGGAATTTTATAACTTTCATAATGTTAATACATTTTATATTCAATAAAAGACTTAATAATTTACTTGTTTTATTTATTTATAGATATATGTAATAGAAACTTTAAGCAATTATTGACTTTTCCGTCCGTGTTTTCAAAGTAGCACCCGCATAGTTCCCGTTCCCGTGGGAATTCCGGGATAAAACCTATCCTATGTGTTAATCCAAGTTACCCTCTATATGTGCGCTAAATTTCATTGTAATCGGTTCAGTAGTATTTGCGTGAAAGAGTAACAAACGTACATACATATTCTCATTAACTTGCATTTATAATTAAGCATTAAATAGGATAGATGGCGCTGGACTACTATAGATTAAAAATTTAAAACTGTTCATGTTATAGTCCTATGAAAATTATTTCTATAAAAAGGCAATTAAATAATATACGAGTACTCTACTACTATCAATGTGAAAGTGAGTTTATTATTTGTCATTCTTCCATTCGCAAAAGAGATAAGAAGATTGTATGGTATGAATTTTATGTGTGCAGCTAGTTAAGTGGCTTAACAGTCTCATTGCATTGGTTAACGCGTGAGCGTAGCACTGCCCCTCAGTGCTACGCTCTCACCTGGGTTCGATTCCAGGTGGAGAAGAAGAAAAAACTATGTCACGGTCTAGCACGACACAGAAGGCTGATCACCTACTTGTCCCTAAAGAAAATCGATCAGTGAAACAGATGCATGCATAATGTATCCGCCCCTTACTTTACTTACTCGCTTTTAGTTAGGAAGAAAGATAGTAATATAGGTTTTTTTTATAGTGGAGAATGCATTCAGGCATACCCAGAGCGCTCGGGGAAAGTACCCTGGGTTATGTCGGACTCAACCTGCAGAGTGCAGGGACCTACCGACTAAACTCCACTGTATTCCGCCGCGCCGCTGTACTGACGGAGCCGCGGGTATTCGGTAGAACCGCATCCGCAGAAAGTAATATAGGTTACGCTAAAACGCAGTAAAACATCTCATGCCTTTGGAAAGATCCATTATGATGCACATTTGATACACTTCGAAATTTATAAATTCCAATAGATGGCGCTGTATTAAAATGATGCATGTATGATAATTACTGCTAATTTTATTGACGGTGCTAGCAAGCCGTGGGCGGAATCAGCGGAATGCTGTAGTAAAATAGCATTGTATTCAACACTTCAACAAAATGACATTAATTAATCTTCATACATGAACAAGAAAGAAATGAATTACAAAACCTGGTAACCTATCGAAAATTTCTGTTAATCTTAAAACTCCGAAAACGATTGGTAACTTTTAAAAGACAATACCTATATGTAATGAATGACAACTTTAAAAAAGCGAGAGCGAGTGTGCCGCACAAGAAGCTTATAGTGCCGCGGCAGCGGCCAGCGAGTGCCAGACCCGATTCGTAATTGTTTTACTTACCCACTTTAGGTAGGTAGGAGGTTTTTGCGTCAAATCCGATTCAATAAGTTAGGTTTGAGTTTGAGAAACAACATAATTTTTTGAAATATAGAACCGATCTCTATTAAAAAAAAATGTGTTTTTAAAAAATCTGGCTTTCGTGCATATGTATTACGGTCATCTGGATTTTGTGCATTTCGATTTCGTGTGTCTGGATTCTGGATGGGCAAACGAAATTCGGAGTTGCGATTAGGTATATGGCAAACAACTAATGAAAAAATGTCCTAACGTTTTCAGGATTATGATACTCGGAATATTAAAATTCGAGATTAAGATAGGTAACCATACACCTATGTCTTGTTACGGTATAGAAGTTCAGAGCATATGTACCTTTATAGAAGTTGATTTTGTATACTCACTTGGGTAAATCTTATAAACTATCAGGAACTCTAAGTGCAGGTCCACACTGCGAGCCTAGCGCGGTTGCGACGGCGGGCGCGAAATATCAAACGTATGAAACGCGCCTTTGCGTCCACATTGAAATGACTATGGCGGAAGCCTAGTGCGACGGTAATGAGCGAGCCAGCGCGCGTAGTTTTCAAACTCTCCTATCCGCGCGTTCTGGCCACACTACGGGCCTAGTCAGCAAGCGACCCAATGCGCGGACGGCGGGGGTATCAAACCAGTTCGGTTTTGTCGCTCGACTTCTTATATTATATCCTTTATTGTTTTTCGTAAAATAGCGGTAAATACTTAATTGTTGAAGTGAAACTTCTTTATTTATAAGTGCGATTCAATCTAAAACACTTATATACACCACAGTAATTTTGTAGGGTATAATCTCAATTCTTCATATAAGATTCACCCGTTATTCCTCTGTTTTATTTATTTCGTGTACAACTTCTATAATGATCTCATCTCAAAATCGGACTGTCCAGTAAAAATAGCAAATCGTCCAAAGTTTGCAACACCCGAAAAACGTCGAACCGCTACTTGAGCTCGCGCGTCGGTGTGGCCACCGCGAGCGCCCGCTCGTCGCGCCCGCCTAGGCCGCCGCCACCGCGCTGAATGTGTGGACGCACACTAAGGCCATTCTACTAGTCTCCGAGACTTGCAGGATACTTGAATCGCCTGTGCGTATCGCAATTCCAATCCCGTAGGATTTCCGGGATAAAACCTATCCTATGTATTAATCCAAGATCTCTCGTATTAATATTATAATATTATATAGGAATCCTACTAATAGGATAGGATACATTTAAATTCAACCTTATTCCTATGGTTTAAAGTTGAATTTACAAAGCATTTTTATATTTGTGTATCTAGTGTTCGTAAGATGAACATTCATTTATATTGGTGGATCTATTGTATCATATTTAATAACTTTATGGATATAAATAAAACACAATATTTTCAAAATTATTTATTCAAAATGACAACTTATAATAATAATAATGTTTATCACAAAATAATAACATACACATTTACTTTTCTAGTATAACATGATTGAGAGGAATTATTGTATGTATTAACATAAATGAATGTAACAGCATTTATAGAGAATTCTTATACATAAACACAAGAATCTGAATTTAAATTTGAGAAAAAAATATGTAGTATAGTGGCAAAACTTTAAAAAAAAAAAACAAATTTTATTCCTTTGTTATATAAAAAAATAAATTTCAAAACAAATTTTCTCACCCTTCAATGGCATTAGTTACATTAAAATACAAATTAAACACTACTTTCTTTACTTAAAATATAAAAAGTATTGTGCGCTTAAAACACAAAAACACATTAAAAAACTACTCTTACATCTAACAATGTTCTTAAAACTAACGACGAATACAAAATATGGACGAAAATAAAAAAAAAACTTTGGCATAACATTAGAACCAAATATGATTTACCCCGGAACGAATACAAACCCTTTAAAAAAATAAACTATGTTTTTTATAAAATACTATAGATACCTACTTAATAAGAAAATTGATATGTAATTTAATTTTTTTTTTGAGATTCATTCAATTACAAAACCAATACATATTATAATGAAAATATTTAAATTTGTTTTTCTGTTTTGTCAATACAAGAGCAAAAATTTTAAAACGAGAACATCATGCAGAAATTTTATAGATTTACGGCCTTACTAATAAAAAGTTAAACAATGGATAAATTTCTACCATTTTCTACCATAGCTGTGTCCTGCTCTTGCATGAAACGTCAATCATAAAAACAAGACAGGTTATTGCAATAACTAATCCATTGCAAAGCGAATGGGTAACATTTTATTAGTAAGATCGTATATAAATAGACAGATAATAATAATATAATATGAAGAACTTTACGTAGTTCAGAAACTGAATAATAACTTATATGCTCATCAATTTATCCATGTTGGAATCCCAAAATAATTAAAAACATAAATTTGGTGTCAAATAATAATATTTACAAGTGAAAAATCATTATAACTGTCAACTGTAATATATTTTTCACTTAAATTTATCAAATTTCAATATTTTTTTTGTATGTTTCCAATACTAATACAGTTTAAAAATCATTCATTAACAGCCTATGTTTGTCCACTGCTGGACATAGGCCTCAGTCATGGCACGCCATTGAGCCCGGTCATTCGCTCGTTGTCGCCAGTTATGCCCAGCAACCCTGCGGATGTCGTCACTCCACCGTGTAGCAGGGCGTCCTACGCTACGTTTGCCGAGCCGCGGTCTCCACTCTAGTACATGTGTGCCCCAGCGGTTGTCCGTTCTGCGGCACATATGACCGGCCCAATCATTAAAAATCATTAACACAGATAAATTGAACGAACTTATAAGAGATAATGTTGCCAGGCTAAACAGGTTTGCAAAGTTTCGGGGTTACCATATGCAAAAAAAAAATAAAAATAAAAAAAATACTGTTTGCTAAGTTGGTCATGAGCTAACGCGTATAGCACCACGCAGGAATTATTATTAATAAGAACTTAAGAATATGTTTTTTTTCTTCGTTTGTTGACTTTATAAAAAATTGTATGAAATTCTTAAAAAATAATAGACCAATGAAACTCAAACAAAAAAATAAATGGACGCCTCATATAACATTATAAAAGGATTCGAAATTAGTTACGAAAAGGATTATTTATAATGAAAGACTCGAAAGAAGAAAAAATCAAATAAATTATTAATTAATTAATTAATTAAACATTATAAAGCTGAAGACTTCGTTTGTTTGAACGCACTAATCTCAGGAATTGGTCCGATTTGAAAAATTATTTCGGCGTTACATAGCCTATAGAGATAGGAAGGCTATAGAGTATATATCATCGCCAACAGGAGCGGAGCAATGCGGGTAAAACCGCAGGGCACAGCTAATAATAATTCTAACATTAAGAATTATACAGAAAGGTTTTCTTTTTCGATTCTTCAGTAAACAATCGTCTATCAATCGACATGTTGAAAACTTTCAAGATATAAGAGTCTCAATATGTTAAAAAATTTGTTAATCCTTGGTTAAAACTTATTCGTCGAATAATGTGTAAAACTACCATTTTAAAAACGTATTCTAATTGCCCGTATTTGACAGTTTACGTGACATTTTAATATTATCGTGTAATACTTTACTGGACGGATAAGTTTTAACCGAGCATTGAAAAATTGGCCCTTAAAGTACAGATTGTTCACACTCCAAATTTAATTTAGAAATATCAAGTATGGTTACTTTTAAGACCTCGATAAATAGCGATTCTTCGTAATAAAGAAATACGAGATTCATTGCTTTTGTATTCATTTTTATCTATTTCTTCACTATCTGTATTTTTCATACAATTTTCGTTAAGTTCCAAACGATTTTCACCATCAATTTTTCCTATATTACTTAGCCTATTTCTAAGTTTTAAAACATCAGATCTATTATCTATAACTTTATCAGAATTTTCTATATTCTTTTTATTACCTAAATTATTACCAGTATTAATTATCGACTGATTACTATCTAAATTCCTATTTTCTAAATTTTCTTTGACATCTACAAAATCGTGAGGTGTCCGTAAACTTTTATATTTACTTAAAATCTCACATCGACGAGCTAAATTAATTTTTTTAACTACTTCAACGTCATTCGATATTTTAAAATCTTTAAATGTATCTGTAATACCTTCAAGATAATTAACGTCATCTTTAAAATTATCTTTATTTATACTATTTCCTTGAACAAAACTATTTTTAGTGTTTATATTGATTTTTGATTCTGTAGGAACACATTTAGGTTGTCTAAGATTTGGAATTGGCAGTGTATTGATGTTTAATGTTTTTTCATCTATGGCATTTGATAACTCACTATCTATACTACTATTTTTAACTACTTTAGGAAGCATTTTAGTAGAATTTTTAACTACTGTATCATTAGTTTTAGCAATATCGCATACACAATATTCTCTAAAATTTGAACTATTTCTAGGTTTTAAGCGATCATTACTATCTTCGCGTATATTATTATTGTAATTAACACTATTTTCTAAGTGATATTCATCATTTTTCAACCTATTTTTATTACTATAAATGAAATCTCTAGTATTTTCACCAAGTTCTTGGTTTTCATCATTAATTACCCCATTTTTGTCATAAACCCTATGTTTTTCACATTTTTCACCGTTATTTGCATTAACCTTTCCCTTTTTATCATATTTTTCTTGATTTTCATCATTTTTTGCCCCGTTTTTTGCACAATCATTAATTTTTTCCCATTTTTCCTCACAATTATCATTATTTTTTGTATTATTTTCCCAAAAATCCCCAAGTTCTTCCCCCCGCGTGGTGCTACAAGCGTCTGGCCCTTGGCCCGCCTAGGCGAACAGCAGGGAAGTGTTCGCGTTAACTATTTCGCAGTAGAACTGATCTTGCTCTATCGGTTTCTTCACCCATGTACCGAGTTGGGCTTGACAGAACGCCTTCATTAGGCAGTTTTTCGCCATCTGTAATTTTTAACATGTTTATAAAGGAACATATTATAATTTATAGTGTATCACTACATAGTATAGAACAAAGTCACTTTATCTGTCCCTATGTATGCTTAAATCTTTAAAACTGCAATATATATTGATGCGATTTAATAGATAGAGTGATTCAAGGGGAAGGTTTTAGTATATAATTTACTAGCATTCCGCCTGCGGCTTCGCCCGCGTTTTCAAAAAAAACCCGCATAGTTCCCGTTCCCGTGGGATTTCCGGGATAAAACCTAGCCTATGTCACTCAGAAATGATGTAGCTTTCCAACAGTGAAAGAATTTTTCAAATCTGCCAAGTAGTTTCGGAGCCTATTCAATTCATACAAACAAACAAACAAACAATCAAACCTTTCCTCTTTATAATATTTGTATAGATTTGGTTTTAGACAAAGCGGGCGAAGCCGCGGGCGGACAGTAAGTAATTATTAGCATAAGTAAGTATTAGCATAAGAGAAGAATAATATGTATTAATAAATTGCTGTTTGAGAGCCAAGTGGCTCAAAGATTAAGTAAAAATATAAGTTATTTTGACACTAAAGACATAAAAAAATCTAATCAAATTCGTACAGTTATTTTTTCCATACGTTTAAAATCAATGATGATACGAAATTTTTTTACCAAAAAAATTCATCAATTTGCTTTTATTAGCTTCACCTGTTTGCAAACTCTTTAGACTCGATTTGACCCACTTTAAACGGACAGATTTAATTCAAACAAATCAAGGATCAACTACAATAGAATATTTTCATGAGTTTTAGGGTGTTTTTTTAGTTTTTTTATACGTACCTGATAAGAAGTAGCCAATTCCTTCGCTTCCGCGTACAGAAGGCCGCCGGGATCCTCCAAATACAACGGTTCAGAGTCGTACTGGTTCAGCTGTGGACATTTTATAGCCGTAATCGTGTTTTATTAAAAAACGTAGTAAAATTTAAAAAAAAAACGACTGCAAAAACCAAGTTTTGTTTCGAAGTATAAGTTATTGTTAAAATCGATCCAGCCGTTCCAGAGACAAACAAACAAGCAGGAAACAATTGTAAAATTTAAACGTTGTATTTAATTTATTTTTACTGCTTAAAAAAATCATATTAATTTGGTTGCCTCAATAGATTTTATAGCCTATAACTCTATACGCTTTATTTTAAAGCATCGTTATTTTAACAACAACAACACTGTAACAACATTGTTAGACACGACAGTATTGTATTTTTTAATCCTATTTTTTCATGCTAAACTGTTTCATCAATTGACCAAATTTACCAATTAACCGAACCATTTTTTGACAATTTTTTGTCATTTTTTTACTTTTTATGCCACACAACCACATACCTGGGGCAGCACATGTTTTTTTGTTTGTTATTTTTCATGCTAAACTATTACTTCACCAGGTTTCTACCACCTATACCAATCTCGACTGAGACAAACGACAATTTTTTGTCATTTTTTTTACTATTTTTGCCATTTTTCCTACATAACCTTAGGGGCACATACCTGAGGCAGCACAGGCAGTTTCCTCACAATGTACAGCCATCTTGCGAACATGGCTTGTTTGCACAGCAGGGAGGGCTGGTCGTTCTCCAACTTGCCCGTTATGGCGTTTATTATTTCTGGCTTCTGGAAGGTGGTGGGGTTTTTTTGGTGGGGAGATTAATATGATAATGAATATATATAGACTGATGCTGTTAGTATGAAAGGGCAAAATATATGTTGGACAAAATCGCAAAAATGTTTTGGTTTAATTCTGTTCGATAAGTGAATAAATGAATGAACAAATATAATGATTGAAATAATTACTGAATGAATATTTTGATAAAATTGTCAATGAACAAAATCATATAATTTAATGGGCCCTCTTCACAATGGGCAGCTTGGGTAAGTAGAGGCAATCACGATAGTGCAGAGGGCCTAAATGGCTTTGATCGGCTGTCATTCCAGATGCTTATTCATAATAGCCGTAATGGCGACAATCATCGATAATCATTTGTTGGGCCAACGTTACCCATTGTGAAGAGACCCCATAAGGTTTGGTAAGCAAGTGATTTGTAAATAGAGATTTAATAAGGTAAAGCAAGCTGGTTAGCAAGTGAATTAATAAAAGTGTTAATTAATGACATATAATAGATAAATAAGATACAGCGAGTTCTCTTACAGAATAAGTTAATAGAAGAATGATTGAATTCACAAATAAATTATCAAATGTATGCATAATGTTAGTTATAATATTTTACTAGCAAATGGATCTTTGTTATTTGTATATTATGGAAAATCAATAAATAAATAATATAGATGATTATTATTCATCAAGTCACAAGAGTGTATACATATATGTGTGTGTGTGTGTGTGTGTGAATATGCTGGAGAGTCAGTGATCAAATAAATCCTTTAAATAAACAAAATACACGAATAAATAGACAAACAAACAAGTAAAATAAAAAAAATAGTATTCAAACTTAATGGCGGTTCTGAACATCGTACGATCCGATGCGCAGAAAACAATTTTAGGTATTAGCGGGACGTTAGGGACCTGTGCGCACCCGCACTCACACCTGCACTTAACGAACCGCCAGTAAGTTTGAGTCGTACCATAATTGTTATTATTTTCAGAAATAAATGTCTTTAACCGTAAATAAACACAAAGCAAAACTCACCGGCGAAGTAACACACCAGCAAGCTGAAAAAGATGGCGCTTTAGCCGGCATCCTTGACTCTGTGCTCGCGGCGCGGACCAGGTGGGGGGCGTGCAGCGCGTGAGGGGGGGGCAACGCTTTGAGATGGGCTTCGTAGCGGCCGCAGATCGCTCTAAAAGAGGGTAATTTCCTCAAGTTTAGTTAAGATTCTTATCAGTAGTAGGCACATTTGAAGTGGGTTCACTATATTTCAGAAGGAGAGCTTTCAATCCCGGTAAGCAGGATAGAAATTGGCAAAAGACTTCGTGCAGCGCGTGCGGGGGGGGGGGGGGCAACGCTTTGAGATGGGCTTCGTAGCAGCCGCAGATCGCTCTAGGTATAATAATATGGGAAATACAATAATGTTCATTTACAATAATACAATAAGGCTTTGGTAAAGTTCCACTAGGAAACCGACGAAAATATGTGAAAATATACTTTAATTAGCAACTAAATTTCGACCAAAACAATCTATTACTACAGAACGCATCGCTAGAGAGATAGGATCCCGCTTAGAGCGGGATTTGGTACTGTTAAAGTAAATTTATTTATTATCTGTGTTATTCTAAATTGCGTGCCTTCCTGTGAGGTGTATAATCTATGGTCTCTCTCTGCTCCGTGACATTATAGCGACTGCATGTGTTCCCGGTATTTTTACTTAGAAATAAAGTTAATTTAAAGTAATCAGTGTTTGTGACTCATTAACCCCATCAGGTTATGGGCCCAGATAGCTCAGAAACAAAGAAAGAGCGAAATCTCGTTGTAAAATCAGTGATTAAAACATTACATGTGAACTTAACCTCAAACCGGCAACGTGACTTTTGTTAATACAAACTTTTGTGTTGAAAGTGAATAAATTCAAACAAAATGGCAACAAATAACCAATCGGCATTAATTGAAAAGCTATCCGTTCGGGAAAACTATGCAACTTGGCGGTTTGCAATGCAAACATATCTACAACATGAGGAGTTGTGGGACTGCATAGAATCTAACATGGAATCAGATCCAAAACGAGATACTAAGGCGAGAACAAAGATAATCCTCTCAGTGGATCCCACGAACTATGTGCATATCCAAGAGGCTCGCACCGCCAAAGAAGTTTGGGATAAATTGTCCTCAACATTTGATGACTCTGGGCTGACACGCAGAGTTGGGCTACTGCGTGATTTATGTAACACGTCACTAACTGAATGTCAAAATGTAGAGGAGTATGTAAGCAGAATAATGAACACAGCTCATAAACTCAGAAACATTGGTTTCAAAGTGGACGACGAGTGGCTAGGTACTATGTTGCTCTCAGGTCTGCCCGAAAGCTACAAACCAATGATAATGGCCATTGAAAGCTCAGGCACAACTATTACTTCAGATTCTGTAAAGGCAAAATTATTACAGGATGTCAGACCATATGAAAATGAGTCAAATGCATTCGCAGTTAACAAAAAATTTCAGAAAAATTTCAAGAGGCATTCTAAAGGACCTAGGTGCTACACCTGTAATAAATATGGACACAAAAGCCCAGAATGCAAATTGAAAAATAAAGAAGTATCACAAAATTCCAGTAGTTCATCATATGCTGCTGTATTTACTGCGACAACTGCACAGTGTGATGCCTGGTATGTGGACTCAGGCGCATCCTCACATATGGTCAAAGACAAGAGTTTGCTTCAGAATGAGACTACTTGCGTTATAAAGAATATAAGAGTAGCAGATAACAGAGTATTATCAGTGCAATGCTCAGGGCAAGTGAGCTTAAATACTTACAATGAAAAAGGTCAAGAAAATAAGGTACTGTTTACAAATGTATTACATGTTCCTGAATTAACTACAAACTTACTATCTGTAAGTCAGATTATTCGCTGTGGTGGCCAAGTAAGATTTGACAAAACTGGCTGTGTTATTATGAACAATAAAAATCAGATAGTAGCAACAGCTAGTATTATCAACAACATGTACCGGCTGAACATGCCCGGAGGAGGCTATGCATGCATGTCCGATGTTGAAGAAAATGATGCATATTTGTGGCATCAACGTATGGGTCACCTGAATTTCAGTGACTTAGATAAATTATTGGAAAATACTGAAGGTATGAAAGTACTAAAGAAAAGTGTTAACAATTTAACATGCATAACATGCATAGAAGGAAAACAAGCGAGACTGCCTTTCAAAAATAAAGGAACAAGGGCTACAAAACTCCTTGAACTTGTGCATTCCGATGTATGTGGGCCCATGGAGACAGAATCTCTCGGTGGAGCTAAGTACTTTCTCACTTTTATCGACGATTTTTCAAAAAATGTATTTGTTTATTTCTTAAAGCACAAATCAGAGGTGCTTGATAAATTTAAAGAATACAAACATTATGTAGAGAAACAATTGGAATGTAAAATCAAATGTCTACGCACTGATAATGGCCTTGAATATATTAATAAGAATATTTCTGATCTTTTAAAAAGTAATGGAATCATACATCAAACTACTGTGCCCTATACACCACAGCAAAATGGTGTCGCTGAAAGACTTAATAGAACATTAGTAGAAAAAGCCAAGTGTATGTTACTCAATGCAAAATTATCTAAAAGATACTGGGCGGAAGCTATCCATACGGCTGCTTATCTACTAAATAGAATACCAACTAAGTCATTAGATTATAAAACTCCTCTAGAAGTATGGACGGGAAATAAACCAAGTGTTAGTCACCTACGTGTATTTGGATGTGAAGCGATGGTACACCTACCAAAAGAGAAAAGAAAGAAATGGGATCCAAAAGCACAGAAAGCAATATTTACTGGTTATTGTACTAATACCAAGGGTTACAGGTTTGTCATTCCTACATCTGGACTGGTTGTGAAGAGCAGAGATGCAGTCTTCCTAGAATCAACTGTAACAAGAAACTATGTTCCGGTGGACTTAACTGAAGCAAAGGACGAGTCTCTAGATGAAGAGCTTCCTTCAGACAGCACAAAGTCAAGTTCCACAAACACAGTGAGTAATTATGATGAATATGATTCTTATGACTCATCGTCAAACAGTATTTATGTACCAGATACAAATATTAATAACCTGCCCGATCCAAACATAACATTAAGACCAAGAAATAAACAGTTGCACTCTAAATTAAAAGATTTTGGAACATATTTATGCTATAATGAAGGAATTTTAGATGTACCTTTAACCTACAATGATGCAATTACATCAGCTGATTCTGAGAAGTGGAAAATGTCAATAAGTGAGGAATTACAATCTCATAGTGAAAACCAGACATGGACATTGGTTGAGAAACCTGAAAATGCCAAAGTGATTGGATGCAAATGGGTATTCAGAATAAAGGATGAGCCAACAGGTCCACGGTACAAGTCTCGTCTGTGTGCAAAAGGCTATGCACAAACGAAGGGGATCGACTATGATGAAACCTTCTCACCTACTGTCAGCTGATCCTCATGTAAAGTTACAGAAAAATGAGACGATGCTTGCATACAACCTACCATATAGAGAAGCAGTTGGATCACTTATACACCTAGCAACTGTAAGCAGACCAGACATTATGTTTGCAGTCAGTCTGGTAAGTCAGTTTTTGCACAATTATAATGAGTCTCACTGGAATGCTGTAAAGAAAATATTAAAATATTTAAGAGGAACCATTGATTTTGGTCTATGCTATCAATATAAGCCACAGACCTCAGATTTAATTGGCTATAGCGATGCTGATTATGCTAATGATGTTATATCAAGGCGTTCCATGACAGGCTATGTGTTCATGAAAAGTGGAGCTGCGATCACATGGTCCAGTCAACGCCAACATAGTGTAGCCTTGTCAACTACTGAGGCGGAATTTATGGCTGCCTGTGCGGCCACCAAAGAATCAATGTGGTTAAAACAATTATTGTGTGATTTAGGAGAATACAAACAAAGTTCTGTGTGTTTAAATATTGACAATCAAAGTGCTATAAATGTAATTAAAAATAGTGAATTTCATAAACGCTGTAAACATATTGATATTAAGTATAATTTTGTGAAAGAAAAATATAATGAAAAGATTATTTCTTTAAAGTATGTTAGTACAGATCATCAATTTGCTGATATTTTTACTAAAGCGTTACCTCGAGATAGATTTAAATTGTTAAGATGTAATATTGGTATGTCAAATCTAGGAACTTAAAGTGTTTGTATTCCGATATAGATTTAAGTTGAATAAATGTAATATTGGTATGTTAAATTTGAAAACTTTGAATGTTTGTATAGTAAGATAGACTTTAAGTTGATGAAAAGTAAATTTGGTATGTTAAATAAAAGGTGAATATTAAGTTCTGTTATAATAAGAAGTAAATTGTTATGTTAAACTTATGTATAAGTGAAGTTGAAACTTTTTGTTTATATTTTCTTTGTGGAAGGCTCTTATTTGAAGGGAGTGTTAAAGTAAATTCATTTATTATCTGTGTTATTCTAAATTGCGTGCCTTCCTGTGAGGTGTATAATCTATGGTCTCTCTCTGCTCCGTGACATTATAGCGACTGCATGTGTTCCCGGTATTTTTACTTAGAAATAAAGTTAATTTAAAGTAATCAGTGTTTGTGACTCATTAACCCCATCAGGTACTTTTTAGAAGGCATCAACTGTTGGTGGATAAGACTCTGCCAAACTGTACAACAGTTTGTTGGCACATGTAGCTCCTTTTTCATATAATAATCAATTATTATAAAAATTCCAATAACATTTACTAATCGTAGTAAACCTGAAACTTGAATATCTTTCGACACCAACAAACCAGTGAAGCATAGTGTTAGGGCTGATTTTTCAATCCTTGGTTAAAATTTATTCATCGAATAACGCATTAAACTACCATTCCAAAAATACAATATTATATTTGTCCGTATTTGACGGTATACGGGTGACATTTTAAAATGTTGTGTAATACTTTATTGGACGGATAAATTTTAACCAACGATTGAAAAATCGGCCCTTAGAAATACACTTTTATAAACGCGTTAATCCGTCATTTAACAATAATTTATACGAATAAAATTCTTGTAAAGCGTAGAATATCAAATTAATGCTTCGATGAGCCAATATAAATACCTAACTAGGAATACCTATAAATAAAGGATATTTCTCTAACATACTCAGTTTGATTGTTTCAGTCGAAAACTTCTAAAGCAATTTGTATTTTTATGATATGAATTAACATATTATTATATACATTTTTTGAAGCCTTGCACGATAGAAAAGAGAGTAATGTCTCCATATGTGTATACTAGCTGTGTCCCGCGTTTTCACCCGCATTGCTCCGCTCCTATTATTCTTAGCGTGATGATATTCCTCGATAAATGGGCTAACACCGAAAGAATTTTTCAAATCGGACCAGTAGTCCCTGAGATTAGCGCTTTTAAACAAACAAACAAACTCTTCAGCTTTATAATAATTATTATTTTCGTATAAGTAGATATCCTGTGTTGTTTTATAGACTGAATAGATAAGTGTACATATTTATTATTTATATTTATTTACATATACTTTCTATATGACGTCATATTATTACTCTATGACGAAATTTAAGTAATACATAATATGAGGACTACAATAAAATTTATCTACGTAAGCCTCTTTCGAGTGACTCCATCTCACACACTCATCCGAGCTAAAACAATATATCATCCACAGACATATCATCAATACACAACACAAACCAAGCAGTAATAAACAATCAAATAGAATGTGGGCTAAACTATTTCACACAGTTACATAACTCTTTCCCCACTATATTGGCGGGAAAATCGAGCCCTATACGTTCTGAATCGCTCGTAGAAGCGCGCGCCAATTTGACAGCGCGCCATTTTTCAACTTTGACATTTGATTTTTTCTTTTTTTAGTTTTTTTTTTTTTCGGTGTTAAAATGGAGAACGCGTTGCCGATCGCCTGTTTCCTGTCTGTTATACGTAAGTACATTTTTTGTGAAAAGGTATAAAGTCCCTAGAGGGATAGCGAATCATTTTTTTTGTTAATTGCCAAGATTAAAATCATATTTATAGACATGAATCAAAAATACTAGTTATGCATGAATATAAAATACAGTTTTTCAGTTAAATGTTATCGTAGAATAAAAAAAAATATTCAAATATCCAATTGTAAAAAAAGAACACCATGATTATTATTTTTCGTTTTGCGTTTCCTAAAAAGATTGCTTTTTGGCATAAGCTCGACTTATACACTTGCCATGCGTTTCAGTTTTTGTTTTCATTAATAAGTAGGAATATTACTTATGCATAAGTACCATAAACATATTTATCATGTTTTAAAATTAAATCCGTAATGCATTTTTAACTAGATGACCCAGTGAACCTACTACTACCGGCTCATGAATTTTTCTCATATCACTTTTACACGCCTCATAACGTAAACCATTTCTCAACTCTTGATTTATCGAGATTAAATCATTTCTTTATGCTTTTATCATATTAACTGAAAAATATATTTTATTGTTAAAAACTCTATTATCGCTCAACGCGAGTTAAAAGAAAAATTAATAAATTATTGGGCTTCTTTAGGCGCGTTGAGAGTAAAATTTCAAGGTCGCGTCATGGCAATACCGTCACGTCATGGAGTAAAGCGACGATTTCTGTGTGTGACGAGTATCTTTGAATCTTGCCAAAGAAGTTTCACTCCTGACATGTGTGCTCGGCACGCACGCTCTTTTTTTAAATAGG
This sequence comes from Colias philodice, assembly GCF_061535455.1. NCBI lineage: Eukaryota > Metazoa > Arthropoda > Insecta > Lepidoptera > Pieridae > Colias > Colias philodice. The sequence continues at coordinate 3,018,878 of NC_143114.1, read as the reverse complement.
TACTCATCTTAACGTTAATTATTTTCTTTGAAACGAGCACCTTGTAAATAAATAAAGAATCGTGAATTTCACCAATTATATTTAGCAACTATGATTGATCGTAATTTGTGTGGAATTTTGTGAGGAATGCATAAGAAGGGAGGTATAACGGATACATTTTTTTCTAATATAACACCCCGGGTTTATTCCGCTTGTGTCCTACTATTGATGCCTCGATACGGAAATTATAATCTATACTTATATTATACAGCTGAAGAGTTTGTTTGTTTGTTTAAACGCGCTAATCTCAGGAACTAATGGTACGATTTGAAAAATTCTTTCGGTGTTAGAGAGCCCATTTATCGAGGAAGGCTATATATCATTACGGTAAGACCAACAGGGGCAGAGCCACGCGGGTGAAACCGCGAAGCGCAGCTAGTAATAAATATAAATTAATTTTACACAACAAATTAGACGTAGATTTACTTAAAAAAGTAAATTTTCTGATACATAGTATTATGAAATGAGTTTAAAGAAAAATTTCATTATAAAACTTTGCTCATTTTAAGCTTTAGTCAATCGGCGAAAAATAGACATATCTACCTATATTGTGTTTATTAGCGTATATAATACAATGACACTGAAATAATCCGGCAAATTCGATATCGTGCTTCCCCTAAGGCCTAAACTAAACAGGATTTTTGAAAGTCACTGAATTACTCTAAGGATATGTGTGATGATGTGCTACAACGTATGGGCCTCAGCAAGATGGGTATCAGCAAGTATTAATAAAGTAACTGACGGCTTATTTAACTTTTTTAACGTGTATGTTTATTCAGTCATTTTAACAGACAAATAAGCTAAAAAAACTCAAAGCCAGAAGTCGTAAAATTGATATAAGACATTGAAACGTATCCAATGTGTCATTGCGTGCTCCTCGTTACAACACAACCGCAGTGATGTTTCACAATGACATATGAAGTATGACGTCATATATTGTGCGGGATATAACTAAAGCCGCAATGGGAACAAACCATTCCGATTTGTTGTAATAGTCTTCCAAAGACACATTTCGGATTTATGAAGTACTAGCTTTGCGCCCGCGGCTTCGCCCGCGTTTTCGAAGAAAAACCCGCATAGTTCCCGTTCCCGTAGGATTTCCGAGATAAAACCCATCTTATGTCCTTCCTGGGGTCCCAAGCTATCTCTGTACCAAATTTGAACTAAATCCATGCAGTACTTTTTGATGTTAGCCCGGACATACATACAGACCGACAGACAAACAGAGAAAAGTTCTAAAAACAATATTTTAGGCTTCAGTATCGATTGTAGATCACGCCCCAAGTATTATTTAAAAAAAATAAACAATGTACAGTTTCGACTTTCCTACTATTTTATTATATGTATACTTATAGGTGATAGTGAATAGTGATACTATGTAGTGAAGCCGCAATGGGAACAAACCGCTGGCATGTTAGTTCGCATGTGTCAGTTATGAAATGGATAATTCTTCGCACCACATCTTTTGTGTGCCGTGTGGTGCAACGGTTGCGAATAATGCATTTACATACATACATTCTTGCGATAGCATAATATTGTTTACATCTAGGCCTAAACTGTATGAAGACTTTGGTTGACTGCTATAGAATTAGGACCTACTAGTAGGAATTTAAAAGAATTGTTGTCTATTTATTGAGTTAGATTGTCCATTCATTGAGGAAGGCTATTAACTGAACCTTTGGAACTACTGCTACACATTATGTGTTGCATTATCTATAGCAATGTTGGATAGTCCATGGACAGTCGATCCTTCTAAATAAAAAGGAAAACACAAATAATGCATTTTATTGTATTGTATAATTACTTCTACTCAATCCAATAATTTTTTCTTCTGTTTCTCAATTTATTATCTCACTTCTTTGCCTTCTCCCCGTGGTTGCCTGGCAGAAATCACTGCATAGTGATAAGGCCGCCCTTTGTGTTTTTGTTTATTGTAAACTGTTATTTTATGTATCTGGTTGATTGCACAATAAAGTGTTTAAATAATGTAGCTGTCAAAAACTTTTAAGAAACCTAAATTTTAAAAAAGAGCCTGTGCCAGAAGTGTCAGAAGTGAAACTTCTTTGGCAATTCATAGATACCAAAATCGTCTCCTTACTCTATGACGTGACGTTATTGCAATGACGCGACCTTGAAATTTTACTCTCAACGCGCCTAAAGACGTTTCACTTTAATCTTACAATTCAACAAATACAAACACTTCACAAAATCCCTAAGTAATTGCGTTCCTCCAAGTCATTAATTATTGTTCCTATAAAAAAATTACTCTAGTAGAAAAATCAAGTTATCCAACGGTAATAGAACAGTGTACTACAATCGCATGCCAACCACTGGACCGTTACGGAAATGCAACAGAAATACTAACTTATGCACTGTGGGAACTAATTTGTTATGGTCCGAGAGATGGCTGTATTATTATAATAAGTATCTTATTTCTTTATTTTTTTGGGTAATGTCGTGGGTGTGTATTTATTTATTTTAATGCATAATTCTTTTAGTTACTCCTGGATTTTGTAGTAAATAAACTAATGGTCGCGAAGTAGCATGAATTATTAAGTAATTATAAGTTGAAAGTTGTGTGGATCTCATTTTTGAATGAACATGTCGTGTTCCAGGGAGATTAGATCGATATCATTTTTGGCTTAACATTTTGCGTAGCTTAAAAAAATGTAATTCACTTGCATTATTTTAAGAAAAATACTTTTTAACCAAGTAATGGCGGATACAGATACATCTAATTCATTACAATTAGGATGTATTTCAAACAATAAAGGGTACCCAATATAATATTGTATGTATCAGATACCATAAGCTATAAACCTATAAGCTCCTGTACTATAATTCTAATATCAATTCATCGAGCAAAGATCCGATACGCCGGTAACAAAACGTAATGTATTACGAAGCTATTGTATTACAATTACATCTATTACGTGTACGCTAAATGATAGATCAGTTGTTAAAGTTTCCATTAAAAAAATACAGAATTCAAATAAAATGTGAGAAAAAACAACGAACAATTATCAACGAAAAAAACCTAGTTACATTGCGCTGAGAGGCATGCCTTACACCAATATTATAAAACCGAAGTTTGTTTGTTTTGTTATGAAAACGTGTTAATCTCAGGTACTACAGTAGCACCTCGTTAAGTCGAACCTCGATAAGTCAAAAACCTCCAAATCTCGAAAAAATGTCTTGTTCCCTTCCCTTCAAACCCGAAAACCTCCGTAACTTGAAATCTTGGCCCTCTGTTAGTCGAAATAATCACCGAGTCCCTCCAAGCCATTTTGGTACATATTTTCACTCTATAACTCGAAAAATTAAATTTGACCTCTGTATCTCGAACATGGCAACATTTTATTTTACAATCTTTATAACTTGATCATTTGGACTTTAACAACTTGCCGACAGTGCAGTACACTATAATTGTTTCTTAGAAAACATTTTAGGAGTATACGATAATAAATTTATGACTCAACTAAACACGTGTTTGCATTAAGTAGGTATCTGATGACGAAATTATCGATCCAGTAGCTCAGACAACCGATACTAATGATTTTTTTAAACTTTTATTACATCGTCTCAAACTTTTTGGTCTGTGTAGCGCATGTCGCGTGACGGTCGGCTGCCGAGTAGGTATAAAGCAGTGTTCGGAAACGTACGATAATTATCGTACAAATACGGTAATTTTGTGCCTAAGTTTCACTTTTACCGTGGTTTCATAAAACCACACAACATTTTTTATTTTAAAATGATTTGAAATAATGTAGATTTATAATAAATAAAAACATGTTTGTCACCTCTACAAGTTGAATTTTAATGTACTTTACCTCTCTAACTCAAAATTTATAAGAATAAACCTCAAACTCTTTATGTCGAATCAAAATCCGCCTAAGTCGAAATCCTCCATAAGTTGAAAACTCTATAACTCGAATTTTTTGGCGTCTCCCTTGATATTCGACTTATAGAGGTGCTACTGTATATATAAGCACAGAATACATAATAGTAGCTAAACGCTACAGAACGGACACTCCGCCTTCCGCCAAAATTAACCACTTACCTCACCCCGCACGATCATTTTTCTGCAAGGACGATACGCAACGAAAATTGACAACATTAATCAAATTGACATAAAGTAATTTTATTATTTTGGATTTGTGATTATCGTTTTTCGTAGAAAATGGTAAGATATTGTGCTGTTTACGGATGTATTTCATCAGAAAAACGCGAATTTTTTTTACGCTAATCACAAATGTGCCAACCATAAAGTGTTAACACACACATTTGCAGTCTCTACAGTGTGACTGTCAAAACGATAATTTTGTATGGAGTGTCCGGGGTGTGCTATAAGTTTAAATTGATTTTTTTGATGGATCCCATTACATGACAGAACAACCAATAGTACTGGAGAAGCAATGTATAATGTTAAAAAAGCGAGAAAAAAAGTCTACAACAGAGCAGACGATGTTGATTATTGATTTTCTTTTCACTTAATAAAAATTATATCATAGTCTTGTACACAGGTTGACTTTGAAAGAGTGAAGCCGCATGCTTCAGCTAGCGAGCGTCATAAGGTTAATTAAATTTCAAACATTTTCAATTTCGCTATAAGCTATTGCACATTGTTCCACTTTACTGAGCGATGGAAAATATAGTGATGAAAGCGACACCTTGTGAAAACGAAGTAAAAAAAAGTTTAACAACATGTGACAATTAGGACGCTATTTCGTATCATATCGTAGTTCTCAATGATTTTATTCTAGCACTAGCATCGGCCCCGGCTTCGCCCGTGGTACATGTTTACGTTTTCTCTTCATAAGAATTATCCTCGCGCTTCAAGGAATTAAAAAAAAAAATAACGAAATCGGTTATGCTGTTCACGATATTTGCGCTTACCAACACAATTGGCGATTCATTTTTATTACTTATAAAGATTTGTATAATAAGTAATTAAATAAATTAAAATAGATAAGGTTTACTTATACAAAATATATAAAAAATGCGTTTCGTGAAATCTCTTCAATAGTGTACATGTCATATGTTTAGGAAATTACTCAGAATATAAACAAAGACACAGATTGAAATGCTCTTTGAATAACTTACAAAAAAAACATGTATAAGAAAATACCACGCTAGCTCCTATACTACATTCGCCACAAATCACGATAAATCTTCATTTTCAAATTGGATACACTTGTAACACACGTAACCCTGTATAAAATTTACACTGGCTTATATAATATACGATAAAATAATACATCGTTAATTTATAATTATTAATTACTAGCGGTCCGCCCCGGCTTCGCCCGTGGTACATGTTTACGTTTTCTCTACATAAGAACCATCCTCGTACTTCAAGGAATATAATAAAAAAAGAATTATCGAAATCGGTTCAGCCGTTCTCGAGTTATGCGCTTACCAACACATTTTGCGATTCATTTTTATATATAAGACTAGCTTTCCGCGTGCGGCTTCGGCCGCGTTTACCCGCATAGTTTGGGATTTACTGGATAAAACCTATCGTATGTGTTAATTCAAGTTACCCTCTATATGTGTGCACAATTTCATTGTAATCGGTTTAGTAGTATTTTCGTGAAAAAGTACATACATACACATTACACATACATCCATCCTCACAAACTTTCGCATTTATATAATTTTTATTTATTACTAGCTGTCCGCCCCGGCTTCGCCCGTGGTACATAATATTTACATTTTCTCTACATAAGAACCATCCTCGTACTTCAAGGAATATAATAAAAAAAGAATTATCGAAATCGGTTCAGCCGTTCTCGAGTTATGCGCTTACCAACACATTTTGCGATTCATTTTTATATATAAAAAGAAGATATTATTTTAATATCAAGTAGGAAGGATTAGTAGAAATTAGGATAGGATTACACCCTGCGGTTTACACGCGCGCGCAAATGACTTTTTCCTAATGTTCCTGTGGGAATATCGTTGTAAAAATAACCTAATTACTCACGGACAGACAGACAAAAATTTTAAAAATACTATTTTGGTATATCATGTACGGTGCATATGTTACGGGCAATTTGATAAGTCCGGGCACTATTAATAATGGCCGGTCTGTGTTCATAATGCCCTACTTAATTGGGCTATGTGATGCACAAAAGCATGATTTACTATCCCGGTCATTCTGGATAAAGCCCACCCTATTTTGGCCAAAGTAATAAAATAATAAAGCTGATATATTAAAGTTGAAGAGTTTGTTTGTTTGAACGCGATCTCAGGAACTACTGGTCCGATTTGACCAAAATTCTTTCGGTGTTAGATGGCCCATTTATCGAGGAAGACTATAGGCTATATATCATTACGCTAACCAACAGGAGCGAAGCCCTGCGGGTGAAACCGCGAAGCACAGGTAGTAATATATGTAATTGTTGTAACCCACAGGTCCACCCGGGGTGCAGTTCGAGAATGCCTTACTCCAGATCACGCCCGTTAACAAGGATAAATGTCCGTATGTGAGAGAGAAGAATGATGTCGGCTTTCAACTATATACAAGGTATGTTATATCTATAAAACATCCGTCGGAGCCCCGCTTGGCGGGGCTCTTGTTTTTGTGAACCTAACATAACCCACCCTTTATCCAAACCAAAAATTTCTGATTACTAATTCTCGACATATCATAAAATGCCGAGCATTTGTAAATGACAAAATAATACAATTAGCCTGGGGCATATTCCACGGTCTATACAAATCTTATAAAGAGGCCTGACACTCGCCCGGCAAGGCGAAAGAAGCGTGTTCAAATTTTTTATTCAAAAAAAATATTCTCGTTTTTAAAGCATTTGAATGCTATAAAACTAAATATAAAACGAGAAATTTTTTAAACTTTATCCTGAATTGATATGTACAACTTTGGCATAAACATGAGGACATCAGGGGCCTTAGACAAAGTAACAATTACAAAACGATAACGAAGTTAGAAATCGCAAAAATGTATGGGATTGACATTAGATAGACCACGTGATCTAACGCGGCGTATGTCAATCCCATACATTTTTGCGATTTCTAACTTCGTTATCGTTTTGTAATTGTTACTTTGTCTACTGGGCCTGGGCAGAGTATATAATATTAGCACATATGTTAGTAAGGATTACTATCACATCGCGTGGTTTAAAGCATTAAAATTATCTCCTAACCTTGCAGAAATATTTATTTAATATCTATATAAATTTCATCATTTCTCAGGATATATCGACATACTGATCCAATCTTTTACCTATAATTAAAATTCTTCTTTAAGTTTACAGCAATTAACTTTCTATTGACTAAATTCCATCTTAATCAGTCCTACTTTTTCTGAAGATGAGATATTTCACTGCGATGAAAAGTAACCTATGCCCCTTTCTAGCCGCCCTAGCTATGTTCTGACATAAAAATCATACCATAAAATTGTTCTGATGCTACGTGACTTAAGAACAAACATGCTGCTGCTTTTTATACCAGTAATTATCATCATCATCACATTCCAGGCACAACCCGAACGAGCCACAGTTCCTGGGCATCGACGACGACGAGAGCCTCTTCGCGTCCAACATCGACTTCCATGATGAAACCGTTATATACTTCCACGCTTTCATGGAGACACCAATGGATGGCAGCGCGTTGTTTGTTAGAGAAGGTAAGATAGACAAGAAATAAAGAAGGGGAAAGAGAGAAAAATATAGGATAATTTAGAGGTTTCTTAGCACAGTTTCTTAGTCATAAAAAAAGCCTTTGCAGTCTTCAAGGTTCGACTATTTTCATACCAAATTACATCCAAAATTCTGTCACAAAGAATCATTGGCTGATTTAATTCCACATTTCATCAATGTCGGTGATAGTTTGATCTTATAGCCGTAATCGTTGTTTAGACAGAGATATTAGTATGGACAGATTATGTTCTTGTAATCAATAACTCATCCTGAATATGACAGAAAGAAATATGTACCTAATCGATACTGTCCATTATTTATTATTATCACAATTTTGCTCAAGTATCTGGATGAAATCATTCAAATAAACATGTCATTTCATTGCAGTAAAGTTCAAAGTCTATTGTATAAAAACTCTCATTAGAAAGCTCTGCCTATGCGTAAAGGCAGAGTTTTGTTCAGGACAATTTTTAAGCATGATTATGAGTCAAGTTGCTTATTATTTGTCAATGTTTAATTATTATTTTTAGCCTTAATCCACCGTGGCGACACCAATGTGATCATGGTTGACGCGCAGCGTCTTGAAGCCGGTCCCTGGTACTTCACGGCCGCCGCCAACACGTGGTATATCGGTCGTATTGGCGGACAGTTTATTGACTATTTGGTTTCGAGGTTAGTTTTGTATATAGATTTCTTTTTAGAGAATTAAATATAAGGTGAGTTAGGGGTTTATTTTGTTGTTGGTATACTGTGAAGAATGATAGCCTATCCTTAAGGGAAGAGCTTACTACTAATACTCAAAACGCATTTTATTTCTTTTTTATTTATATTAACAATCCAAAATTTAAACTCATTAAATTATGTAAGTGTTCCTAAATTTAACCAAACTGTTTGTCATTTTGCTGTTTATCCTGTGCTATTATAATTGTTTTCTAAACGATTCTGTCTTAATTAAAATCATTGTTATATTTTATTTTAACGTTATTATTATTATGCCTTATAATCAGTATATTATTAATCTCTCTCTTTTTTTCAGAGGTCTAAAACTAAATCAAACTCATCTTGTGGGCCACAGTCTCGGAGCACATTGTGCCGGTGTAGCTGGACATAGCTTAAAATCAGGTAGGCCTTTCTTACCCTTCATTCTTATATACTATTTTAACCAATTTACAAGAAAAAAAGTTGTATTGGCAAGAAGCTAAAGAAAAAGCCAAATATCTCCAAAACTGGAAGAAAAGTGAAGCCATATGCCCCACGAGTAATAATTTTCACAAATTGAAATGCAGTAAAGTAAAAAACATATAAAATAAAGGCGGGATGAGGTAAACCTCATCGTTTTAAAAAACGGAGTACCCATTAAATCAGTTTTTACAATTTATATAATTTCTTGTTTAAGAAGGCAACCCGACTGTTGCAAAGAAAAATGTAACATCACCTATCTCAGTGAAAGTTCCATTTTAATCGGTCTATACGTATAGAAAACAAAAATTAAAATTACTTATTATACGACTATTTACCTAGTTTTTTAATATTTTCCACAGGTCGCGTGTCACGCATTACCGGTCTAGACCCAGCGAAGCCTCTGTTCGACAAGATACCGCTCGACCAGAGACTCGACCCTAGCGATGGCGAATTCGTCGATGTGATACACACGGACGCGGGCATTTTTGGTATATAGAATTGCAGATTGTTAGAAGTTGGAATGAGAATAGGTTAAATGATAGTGTACGGAATGTATTATTCTACAAAACAGATTAAGTAGACAGAGACATCGTCCTAGGCAGTAGACAATTGATAGTAAATCTCAACCAGTCACAAGACTGTTATAATTTTTTTTTTTTACAAATTATTATCTGTATCTCAAGTATAATTTGATAGATTAAAACATAAAAAATAAATTATATAAATACTTTATTTCATTGTATGGAAAATATATTATTAGCTCTTCGAAATTCCTTCAGATAATTGAATAAGGCTACACCCAAACGTCTTTATTAAATACATACTAGCTTTCCGCCCGCGGCTTCACCCGCGTTTTCAAAGAAAAACCCGTTCCCGTAGGATTTCCGGGATAAAACCTATCCTATGTCCTTTCTCGGGTATCAAAATATCTCTATACCAAATTTCATGCAAATTGGTTCAGTAGTAAAGGCGTGATTGAGTAACAGACAGACAGACAGAGTTACTTTCGCATTTATAATATTAGTATGGATGTAGTAATTTGTCCTCGTAACCTAGGAAAGATGAAAGAATCCAGAAGACAATTTGTATTACATGCCTACAACAAGTGACTAAACTAACCACACATTTTTTACAGGATACAATCGTAACGTTGGTCACGTAGACTTCTACCCCAATGGCGGAGTGAGTCCGCAGCCGGGCTGCGAGCTGGAGGTCGTCGTGCCGCAACAGGAGTTGTTAAATAAATGTATGTATATAATGAAAAAGAGCGTGTGTGTCGAGCACACGTGTCAGAAGTGAAACTTCTTTTGAAAGACTCAAAGACCAAAATTTTTCCCTAACTCCATGACGTGAGGGTATTGCCATGACGCGACCTTAAAATTTTACTCTCAACGCGCCCGTAAAAATTTCACTTCAGTATAAACAAAATCTATAATCTATTTTAAAACATTTTTAGAATTATTGACGTGACAACGTCTTATAATTCGATAGAGCCGGCTGCACGCACGAAAAAACATGACTCATGCGGCGTTACCTCGCTCTGAGGCGTTCCATGTGGCTTGAAGTGCAAGCGAGAGCGCGGAACGAGTGACAAAGAGGCACAATCGGTCTTAAGACGTTGTCACGTTCAACTATCGTCAGTAAACCGACTTTACAGAAAACCAATTTTTTTAATCGGGAGTAAATTTCTACATACCTATAACAATTGTTTGATTGACTACGTCTAGCCTTTCAGAATTAAATTATTAATAATTTTTACATCCTTAATATCTCCACAGCTTTACGAAAAACGATATAGAATCAAATAATATGTAGGTATATACAATTTTCAGGATTCCCTTATTAATACAATTAATTACAAAACATTGTAACACTATCAAATCTAGGTTATAGATATATCCTTATTAATATATCCATATTTTGATCCCAAACTAATCCTCAACAGATTTCTGCAGCCACTGGCGTTCATACAGATTCTTCAGCGAGTCAGTGTTACGACCTAAATCGTTTGTCGCATCCAAGTGCAGTTCTTGGAAGGACTTCTCTAAAGGACGATGCGCTAATGCCGAAAGGGCCCATATGGGCTATGGGGTTGATAGGAAGTAGGCATAATTATTATTAAGGCACATTTTTTGGCATGGGGGTGCACTGAAAGACTTGAAATGGAACACCATGTATCTTGCTTGCTTTCTCAGAAGGACTACTTGAAGAGGTGTGCCCAAAGGATCCATATGGGCTATGGAGTGGATAGGAAATAGGCAAAATTACTTAAAAGCACCTTTTTACTATGCAACTGTCTCGCTCTAATATTAAATACTTACTATCAGAAAGAGATAGAATACTCCACTAATTCCATCTTGTATAATACACAATTTAAGCTTGCTTTGCATTACAGGTGAAGGAAACGAAGAATCTATACATCTATCTCAGTCGCACATTCAAAACCCAATACATACAAACATACAATCCAACTTCAGAGCCATACAAGAGAAAACAAAACACGAACACACGAAGAAATCATCAAACATCAAGAGAATATTCCAGAAACAATATCGAAAGAAACGATCAACACCATTTTTCAACCAATCAGAGGACGGCAATTTCCTTTCAAAATTATTTGGACGTTCCATAAATCCAATTCTATCTATAATGCGAGAAATATCCACTAGTAACGATATATTTAATAAGATTAGAGAAAAACACAGTTATACGGCAACACTGCCGGGTTACCAGTTGAAAAAATTCAATTTGGAATTTGGTAAAACCCCCAACATTTTTATGAAACTTTTGGGTCTTGAAGGGGACGTTTTTAAGATCACCAGTGAGAAGTAATGTATGCATAAATGTTTAAAATAAAGTATCTCTTTTCAGTAGATTAACTCCTAACATAACACCTTACCATCTTAAATATCTGTAACTGGTAACAACATTAAAGCACTTATAATTAATTTTAGTTCCAAGGTGCACATTCTAAAACATATCTATCTAACTTCATTCAAAATTCAAGTACTTCACTTATAAAAACTTTTATAATTATGTACAATATTTTGTAGCATATATTATACATTATACAAAATACAGGTTGAGATATCCTTCTTCTACATTTTAAATAATGTTTTAAAATAAATAACGTAAAAAGATAATAGGTGCTTAATAGTTTTTAACAGCAATAATTTAACAACATAATGTAATCACTCAATATAATAATCTTCAAATTTAAAATATGCGTGTGTGTGTGTGTGTGTGTAAAAATGTAAAAATATTTTTTATCTCTTTTTTATTAATATATTGTTTTATTTTCCAGGGCAAGAGGGACATATTTCTTAGTGACGCATCGGCAATCACCCTTCTCAATAGAATGATAGATGAGCAAAAAATATTATTATTATTATAGTAAATAAATTTTTAGCCAGTAATATGTTGTTTTATTCCCCTTTGATATCCGACTAATATTATAAATCTAAAGAGTAAGCTTATTAGAAACTAGGATTCCGCCCGCGGCTTCGCCCGCGCAGTCAAAGATAAACCCGCATAGTTCCCGTTCCCGTGGGATTTCCGGGATTGCGTCATTTTCCCGGGATAAAAAGTAGCCTATGTCCTTTCTCGGGTATCAAAATATCTCCATACCAAATGTCCTTTCTCGGGTATCAAAATATCTCCATACCAAATTTCATGAAAATTGGTTCAGTAGTTTAGGCGTGATTGAGTAACAGACAGACATACAGAGTTACTTTCGCATTTATAATATTAGTATGGATATTTTGTATTTGTTTGGATGAGCTTATCTCAGAAAGTATTGAACATTTTGTATTCATTAGTCCATTTTTGAATAAAAGTCTCTGTGTTATATAGAGAGTGGAAATTATCCGTGGATCCTGTTGGAAAAGTACTTAAAATATGGTTGACAGAAAATTCTGTTCAAAAGAATTATTCCATTATTTTTAAAAAGATAGAAAACTGAGACTGGGAAAATAGATTTGTAAAATAGTTTGCCACACCCGGGAATCGAACTGACTAAAATTCAATAAAATAGCACAATATTCACTTCCACCCTGTATATAAAATCATGCTACGACCAATAGAAGCGGAGAATTCGGAATCCGCGAATCGACTCGCACGCGAAGGAAGACGCGGGCTCATCTTGTATTCAAAAATTATCATCATTTGCGTATAACGTTTGTCCTTAGCCTAATAAATAATTATAAATAGATCAATAACTGTAAAATATCAATTAATTATTAACTAGTAATTTTTAAGCGTAATCCATACTAATATTATAAATGCAAAAGTAACTCTGTCTGTCTGTCTGTTACTCTATCACGCCTAAACTACTGAACCAATTTTCAAGAAATTTGGTATGGAGATACATATTTTGATACCCGAGAAAGGACATAGGCTACTTCTTTTTCCCGGGAAAATGACGCAATCTCGGAAATCCCACGGGAACGGGAACTATGCGGGTTTTTCTATGACTGCGCGGGCGGAAACCTAGTCCATAATAAATGCGAAAGTAACTCTGTCTGTCTGTTACTCAATCACGCCTAAACTACTGAACCAATTTGCATGAAATTTGGTATAGAGATATTTTGATACCCGAGAAAGGACATAGGCTACCTTTTATTGCGAAATAATATGTACCACGGGCGAAGCCGGGGCGGACCTCTAGTAAGTGCATAATTCACTATCTATTTATCTAGCAAGCCACCGATATCAGTACCGCTGATTATTTACTACTGGCGGTCCGCCCCGGCTTCGTCCGTGGTACATATTTCGCAATAAAAGGTAGCCTATGTTCTTTCTGAGGGTCTAAAGATTATCTGTGCCAAATTTCATCAAAATGGGTCCAGTAGTTTATGAGCCTATTCATTACAATCAAACAAACAAAGTTTTCCTCTTTATAATATTAGTGTAGACGAATCGGTATCGGTATCGCATCGGCAAAATCATGTATCGCTACATCACTGGTAACTATATTATGCAAAAAAAATGTTTTTGAAGTGAAACTTCTTTACTGGGGTTGGAAAAAATGTAGTGTAAAATTTTTTCGTTATGCGTGACATTTTTCCGTTACGCGCCATCTTTTTCCCTACCACGCGTGATTCGACGTATTTCTGTTAAGTTGCATATAGTAAATTATTTTTTGAAAAATAAGGTAATAAAGAAGTTTCACTTCTTACGTGTACACTAGTACACGCACACATTTTTTGTTTTTTATCCACTTAGAGCGGCACTACACGTGCGGATCGAGCAGTTAACGGCTGAGTGACGTACACGGACTGCTCGAGCTGTCGCTACAAACCACGCAGTTGACGGCTTGAAGCGGTCGCGACTGCTCGAGCAGTCCGTGTACGGCAGTGAATGAATATCTATAGTTCACCGCGCAGCTTCAAGCAGTCGGTCTCAACTGCTTGAATGGCCGGCTTTACCTGTACATGTGGTCCCGCTGCAGCAGCGAGCCGAGCACCACGGACGTGAGGTACACGGGCTGCAGCAGCTGCGCGAGCAGAGCGCCCTGCAGCAGCAGTATATACACTCACCTGTACATGTGGTCCCGCTGCAGCAGCGAGCCGAGCACCACGGACGTGAGGTACACGGGCTGCAGCAGCTGCGCGAGCAGAGCGCCCTGCAGCAGCAGTATATACACTCACCTGTACATGTGGTCCCGCTGCAGCAGCGAGCCGAGCACCACGGACGTGAGGTACACGGGCTGCAGCAGCTGCGCGAGCAGAGCGCCCTGCAGCAGCAGTATATACACTCACCTGTACATGTGGTCCCGCTGCAGCAGCGAGCCGAGCACCACGGACGTGAGGTACACGGGCTGCAGCAGCTGCGCGAGCAGAGCGCCCTGCAGCAGCAGTATATACACTCACCTGTACATGTGGTCCCGCTGCAGCAGCGAGCCGAGCACCACGGACGTGAGGTACACGGGCTGCAGCAGCTGCGCGAGCAGAGCGCCCTGCAGCAGCAGTATATACACTCACCTGTACATGTGGTCCCGCTGCAGCAGCGAGCCGAGCACCACGGACGTGAGGTACACGGGCTGCAGCAGCTGCGCGAGCAGAGCGCCCTGCAGCAGCAGTATATACACTCACCTGTACATGTGGTCCCGCTGCAGCAGCGAGCCGAGCACCACGGACGTGAGGTACACGGGCTGCAGCAGCTGCGCGAGCAGAGCGCCCTGCAGCCCGGACACGCACCAGCGGGCCAGCTTGTCCGAGCACGACATCGTCAGCAGGCGCTCCCCCTTGATAGTTAATTTATTTTAAAATAAATACAGACAATTTTCACACACGGCACGATCATACATATTATCATACACAGATACATACAATACAGACAAAGATACATCCAATACAAACACAGATACATACAATATAAACACAGATACATCCAATACAAAAACAGATAAATACAATACAAATACAGATACATACAATACAAACATAGATACATTCAATACAAAAACAGATAAATAAAATACAAACACATACATTCGATACATAAACAGATACATACAATACAAACACAGATACATACAATTCAAACACAGATACATACAATATAAACACAGATACATCCAATACAAAAACAGATAAATTCAATACAAACACAGATACATTTAATACAAACACAAATTCATTCAATACAAACACAGATACATTCAATACAAAAACAGATAAATAAAATACAAACACAGATACATTCGATACAAAAACAGATACATACAATACAAATACAGATACATTCAATACAAACACAGATACATACAGTACAAACACAGATACATTCCATACAAACACAGATACATTCAATACAAACACAGATACATTCAATACAAACACAGATAAATAAAATACAAACACAGATACATTCGATACAAAAACAGATACATACAATACATCTTTTTGACATATTTCACACACGGCACGATCTGATCCCATGCTAAGCTTTCGCTTGTGTTATGGAAACCAGATGTGAATCAAACATAAACATACATATAATTTTAAATAAATACTTATACCCAGACACAGAGCAAACATCTATGTTCATCACACAAATATTTGCCCCGGGTGGGAATCGAACCCACGACCTCTGGCTTGGAAGGGAGGGCCACTACCAACCAAGCCAACCGGTCAGTCAAATTTTATTTGTAAAAGATACTTTACAGCTTATTATACAACTAGCTTTCCGTCACGTCGTCCTAGCTTCCGTCGCCGTTCTAGTCAAAGAAAAACCCGCACAGTTCCGGTTCCCGTGGATTTCCGATAAACCTATCCTTTGTCCTTCCTCAGGTCTCAAGCTATCTCTGTTCCAAATTTGAAGTAAATCCATGCAGAGATGAGATTAGCCCGGACATATTATACAGACAAACAGACAAAAATTTAAAAAATTGTATTTTTTGTTTTATCCCGGAAATCCGGAAAACTATGCGGATTTTTTAAGTGAAAACTACTTTAGCGGTGTTGAGCACTTTTTCTGTAATGGGTATAAAATCTTAAACTCGCGTCAGGACACGTGACCTGATCGAAAAAGCGTAAGACGGATACCATTCCAAAATATCAAACATGCTCAACGTTAATAATCAAGTTTTCACTTCTGCCGGCACTCCCGGAGTGCAACCCGTCTTTTTTATTTGACTGCGCAGGTGAAGCCGCGGGCGGAAAGCTAGTTATTAATAATTAAATACGTCAATAACAAGGTACACCATTATCAGTTCATCGTGACAAAAACAAAGAATTATAGAAACAGTTAAAGTACTTATAAGTTATAACTATACAAATGGGAATTTATTATTATAATTTAATGTCAAATTTTAACCCAAAACCATTTTTATACGTAACATTTGATAGTTCATCAAAATTCAACAACGTAACCTTGTTACGGCGGGCTGAAATAATATATTTTTCAAGTGAAAATTCTTTAGGCGCGTTGAGATTAAAATTTCAAATTCGCGTCATGGCAATATCGTCACGTCATGGAGTAAGGCGACGACTTTGGCATCTGTGTATCTCGCCAAAGAAGTTTCACTTCTGACACGTATGCTCCGTATACACGCACTTTTTTTTCTTGAAAACTCGGAAAAAGCCTCGTGCGGAAAGCTAGTAAGAGCGGCCGTACACGGGCAGCTCGAGCAGTTAACGGCTGAGCGACGTAAATGGACTGCTCGATCGGTCGGTCGTTGACTGCTTGAGCTGTCGCTACAAACCGCGCAGTTGACGGCTTGAAGCGGTCGCGACTGCTTGAGCAGTCCGTGTACGGCAGTTAATGAATGTCCATAGTTCACCGCGCGGCTTCAAGCCGTCGGTCTCAACTGCTTGAAGCGGTCCGTGTACGGCCGCCCTAATACCTATATCTATAGAATACCTGTAAAACTCCATCCCACGTTTGTATCAAGCTTGCATTTTTCACTGGAATCGTTCCTTCCCCAGATTCTATTTTAGTACGAAGCTGGCCGCGAGAGAATCTGTAAAAAAACCAACAATTATATTTTAACAAAATACTTATCCGCCTTGAAATTGTCAAATTTAAATGGAAACAACAAGGAAACAGGTTTCAAATAAAAAAAAAACACCAATAAATTACAATCGAATCCGCTTTTTAAATTGAGTTAGAGTGAGACGGTCGAATTTCGAACAACCCACTTACGAAATATAGTTCAAATTCCCACTGCGTAATTAAAATCCATTTTGTAACACGCTATGAAATACCGTAAAATTTCATTCCAATTAGGGCCGATTTTTCAATGCTTGGATAAAACTTATCCGTCCAATAAAGTATTACACGATATATAATATTAAAATGTCACGTAAATTGTCAAATACGGGCAATTATAGTAGAGCCATTTTAATAGGCAACATTTGACAGTTCAATAAAATTCAACAACGTAACCTAGTAACGACTACATAGAATACCATGATATTTCGTTTTGTTAGAACTGCACATTTGCTTAACTTTTTTCAATTACGATTACATATTTATTATAATAATGACCGATATAAGTAATTTTAGGATTTGATTTTACTGATAAACCATTCTAAACATAATAAACAATTTCTGATTTAAAGAACTGACGTCGCTACAATTTTGTGCCAATAAACCTTTTTTCTTTTTAAATACCAGAGACGTTACTCTAAAAATCGAAATCTGACATCTAGAATCGAATGCATTGATTACTTGGGAATAAAAATTATCATAAATTATTGACATGTGTTTCAAGTTCGATTGACAAATGTTTCAAGTCCGTATCGATTAATTCACTTTAAGCGATGTTTTTATGCAGGTTACCACCCTATGAAGATAAAATTGATAGACGTCAAATGTTGCCTATTAAATTGGCTCCACTATAGAATTCGTTTTTAAAATGGTAGTTTTATACATTATCCGACGAATAAGTTTTAACCAAGGATTGAAAAATCAGCCCTTAATAAAATTTAATTTAGTTAAAAAACTACATAACTCGTAAAATTATTGTATTGTCCGACCTCGATAAACATTTACATACAAAGTTTGAAATAAATCTGTCCGTTTATCGTCAAAATCGATTCTAAAGGAGTCACACATACAAACATACAGTTAAGTTAATAAAGACTTGTTAAAAAACTTCACGGCTGTTCGAATTAAATATGACCGTTTAGAGTGAGTCAAAATCAAGTCATCAAGACATACAGGTGAAGCTAATAATAGCGTTGACCGCCTCCTTGGTACAGTGGTTGACGCGTGAGCGTATCACCGAGGGGTCCTGGGTTCGATTCCCGGTGGAGACGAAGAAAAAAAAATGTCTCGGTCTGATAGGACGCAGAAGGCTGATCACCTACTTGTCCCTAAAGAAAGTCGATCAGTGAAACAGATGCATCTACCCTTTACCCCACTATGGGGTCATAGGACTTCCTTTTTTTTTAATAATAGCGTTAAAAATGAAATAAATCCCGCTTTAAACCCGTCAAACCCACCTGTTAGGATGTCTATCCGGTTCCATTTGTTCTTCATGCGGACTGAATATCCTCCCATCACCGCACGGCGCTGTACTTATATATAAATGTATCTGTCTGTTCGCCTTTAGCCTGTAACCGGCGTGAGCGAGGGGTATGGGTTCGATGTCCGAGGATTCTATTGGTACTCGCGGCCCTGGAAGATTGAATAGAATCTTAATCTTAATACTATTATAAAGGCGAAAGTTTGTATGGATGTATGGATGTATGGATGTTTGTTACTCTTTCACGTAAAAACTACTAAACCGATTACAATGAAATTTAGCACACATATAGAGGGTAACTTGGATTAACACATAGGATAGGTTTTATCCCGGAAATCCCACGGGAACGGCAACTGTGCGGGTTTTCCCTTGAAAACGCGGGCGAAGCCGCGGGCGGAAATCTAGTTAATAAATAAATAAATAGTTCAAGACAATTTTCACACACGGCACGATCTGATCCCATACTAAGCTTTTCGCTTGTGTTATGGAAATAGACTGGGGTAGAAGCCTTTGAAAATAATGAAAAGATAAAAAAAATCGCAGTCGGATGAAACCCATTAGAAAAGGAGGGGAATATGATAAAAATGTAAGGAAAAATAAATTACGGTCAATCCGAGTTCGGGAAGCGGGAGGGGGGAGCTTTTAAGAGAAAAAAATGGTTTCTCTCGATTTCCAACAAAACTACAAGTCCTATAGAAAAAAGTTCAATGGCAAAGTTGTAGGTAATTAAAAGTTCTACAACTTTTGTATTCACAATTTTTTCACATAACCTAAAAATTTAGGTGAAAAATTAAAAAAACCAAGTTTTTGGTCTTTTATTTCTATCTACTTCAAAATTTATTTTTTTTCTACGAAATTTGGTGGAAACTTACTTTATTATGTCCCAAATACACTGTAATTTATTTGATTGAAAATATTTATTTTTTCGCCTTATTTTGAATTAATACCAAAAAAACAACCTAATTTTCAATCGAAAAGTCACCCGTCAAAATATCAGCTTTTTTCAGAAACTTGGGGTGCCTTTTATTCATTGAAATCTCTACTTTCATATGGTGTAAAAAAAAATAAACACCACCATAGTAAATGTTCTCAGGAAATGCATACAAACAGTGTGATAATGAGCTTTTACTAAATCAGGCACACTTCTTGAACTCTATATCTTCTCTTGTATCGGCTTTTCGGTAATATTTCAAAAGAAAAATAATTATCTGTTCTAAGTTTAATATTTTACAGCATATTCAAAAGCAAAATGATGTCGATAAAAACATTTCAGGTAGTTCGAGAAGTGTGCCTGATTTAGTAAAAGCTAATTTTCAGACTGTTTGTATGCATTTCCTGAGAACATTTACTATGGTGGTGTTTATTTTTCTTACACCATATGAAAGTAGAGATTTCAATGAATAAAAGGCACCCCAAGATTTTGAAAAAAGCTGATATTTTGACGGGTGACTTTTCGATTGAAAATTAGGTTGTTTTTTTGGTATTCATTCAAAATAAGGCGAAAAAATAAATATTTTCAATCAAATAAATTACAGTGTATTTTGGACATAATAAAGTAAGTTTCCACCAAATTTCGTAGAAAAAAAATAAATTTTGAAGTAGATAGAAATAAAAGACCAAAAACTTAGTTTTTGAATTTTTCACCTAAATTTTTAGGTTATGTGAAAAAATTGTGATGTATTCACAATTTTTTCACATAACCTAAAAATTTAGGTTGTAGAACTTTTAATTACCTACAACTTTGCCAATGAACTTTTTTCTATAGGACTTGTAGTTTTGTCAGAAATCGAGAGAAACCATTTTTTTCTCTTAAAAGCTCCCCCCTCCCGCTTCCCGAACTCGGATTGACCGTAATTTATTTTTCCTTACATTTTTATCATATTCCCCTCCTTTTCTAATGGGTTTCATCCGACTGCGATTTTTTTTTTGTTTCAAAAATTATCTACTCTAGTCTAAAACCAGATGGCTGATAAACATACATATGTAATTTTAAATAAATACTTATATAGATAATTAACACCCAGACACAGAGCATACATCTATGTTCATCCCACAAATAGTTGCCCCGGGTGGGAATCGAACCCACGACCTCTGGCTTTGAAGGCAGGGCCACTACCAACCAAGCCAACCGGTCAGTCAAATCTATATATAAATCCATCAATGAATCGATAATTAAATAAATCATGAACAAATAATTAAATTAATACAAGCAAACCCGGCGAACTCCGTTTCGCCACCAGAGACACCTTTTCTTTGCTATAAACCTCACGGAGCCCGAGACCTTTCCAACGAATGCAAAAACGTGGAAATCGGTTCGTGCGTTCTGGAGTTATAGCGTCAGGAAGGAAAACCCGACTTATTTTTATATAGTAGATATCAATCGTTACCATGTAACAAGCAATCAATCATTACTTTCTAACAAACATAACATTCAAATATAAATAACTAGCTTTCCACCCGCGGCATCGCCCGCGCAGTCAAAGAAAAACCCGCATAGTTCCCGTTCCCGTGGGATTTCCGGGATAAAACCTATCCTATGTCCCGGGATAAAAAGTAGCCTATGTCCTTTCTCGGGTATCAAAATATCTCTATACCAAATTTCATGCAAATTAGTTCAGTAGTTAAGGCGTGATTGAGTAACAGACAGACAGACAGAGTTACTTTCGCATTTATAATATTATAGTATGGATAGTAGATATCAATCGTTACCATTTAACAATCAATCAATCAATCATTACTTTCTAACAAACATAACATTAAAATATAAATAATATTTACTTACGAGGTGAATCTGCATACATCAACAGCTGTTTATACAGATATCTTTGCAAGCAACGCCTGGCTGCAACCTGTAGTACAAAAAAGTATAAGTGCTTTAGCATATTTTGGAATAGTAATAACAATAAATTAAATGTTTTCAAATAAAATTTTTGTGATCAAATTGTATGCAATATGGTTTACAAACACAGATACAAACAATACAAACACAGACACATACAATACAAACACAGACACATTCTATACAAACAAAGATACATACAATATTTGCCCCAGTTGGGAATCGAACCCACGACCTCTGCTTGGAAGGCAGGGTTCACTACCAACCAAGACAACCAGTCAGTCAAAAAATTCAAATATAAATGCAATCTATCTCACCTCAGCGTGACAATCATTTACTGCTCGGCCGGATACGGACATTTTATCACCGGACACACACTTCGTGCCGGTTGTCACTGCTATAATCTATAACAAATTAATATAAATAAAATACATTACTTATAAATGTAAGAAAACAATCTTAACATCTTAACATACTATTATAAAGGCGAAAGTTTGTAAGGATGTATGGATGTATGGATCTTTGTTACTCTTTCACGTAAAAACTACTGAACCGATTACAATGAAATTTAGCACACATATAGAGGGTAACTTGGATTAACACATAGGATAGGTTTTATCCCGGAAATCCCACGGGAACGGGAACTATGCGGGTTTTCCTTTGAAAACGCGGGCGAAGCCGCGGGCGGAAATCTAGTATTTTAAATAAATGACTTTCTTGCTTATGAATGGATTATTCACAAATGCACAAATTCAAAAAAGCCTATTTTTAAGTACACTATATTTTTTTAAAGAATAAAATGCTTAAAAATAGTATATTTAGACGCGTTGAGAGTAAAACTTCAAGGTCGCGTCATGGAGTAAGACGTTTGAATCTTGCTAAAGAATTTTCAGTTCTGACACGTGTGCTCGGTAAACAATCTCTTTTTTCTGACTGACCTCCTCCAACTCATTTTAATGAAGTCTTCAGATTCATTCCTCGTTTAAAATTAAAACACGAGCAAAACCGCATGCAAGCACTAATAAAAATATATAAAACTAGCTTTCCGCCCGTGGCTGCGCCCGCATTGTCTTAAACCTAATAAATTATATGCTAAAACCTTCCTCTTGAATTACTCTATTTAAAAAACCGCATCCGTTGCGTAGTTTTAAAGATTTAAGCATACAAAGGGACAGAGAAAGCGACTTTGTTTTATACTATGTAGTGAAACGACAAACCTTAGCACCTTCCAATTCATTGTCAATAGTCATCACAATGCCGGCCAACACCTTACGTTTCAAATGTACCGGGTCGTTTTGCATTAGTTCCGTGAATTTTTCGTTCACCAATCTGTAGAAAAAAATATTATATCTGTTGAAACAATTACATTTTTGTCCTTTTTATAATAAGCCTAGTATATATTGGTAACTAACTACACGATAAAATTGGCGAGTCCATTTCATAACACAGTGTAGTACAGTAAGTTTGAATACAGTAAAAATTGCATATTAAAATAACGGGCACGTAATAGAGATACACTAGTCCCCACACTAGAATCCCCTGTGTTGTGGGAAACTAGTCTCTTAGTCCAGGAGGAATCGGCGCATGAGTACCGAAAACTATTCCACCTCAATTTTTTTACGTGATCCTCTTCAAATTGCCCTACTGATGATATAAATGCATGTTGCCATGGGGCAACCCGGTGCCATATTGTTTAAACCGAAATTGTTTAAACAATTGCAAGGAATTGTTATTTTTCAACCGGACAAATTTTTTTTATATTTTTTATCGAAATACCAATAAAAAAGGTCCAATTACTTTTCACGATAAAGTTAATATTTTCAAAGATATGAATTTTTTAAGGTTTGAAAAATCTCAAATTTGGGTACTTTCGACCCATGAAAAATATATTTAAAAAAAAAATAATATATAAGTAATATTTTTTTTTCAATTCTCTATACAATAGTTAATAATATTGTTAATAGAGATTTAAGAAAATTTCATTGTTTATATCTGTTTTTTAATTGTTAACTTCGCGCGCTCACAAGTACGCGCCGCTTACCTTTAAGTATCGCCGTCTCTCTCTTACTCATGCGCTGCATCGGCCTCTCTGTGTCTTGAATCATTATTTATCATTTATCTTAAAAACTATCAACTTTATCAAGATTTCTAAAGAGAGCAATCTTATTAATAATTAAATTGTCTACAATTTGTTTCTTATATATTTTTTTCTGAAATCAATTTTTTTAAAGTTATTTAAGCATAAATTGAAACATGTAATTAAAATTACTTTTTTGTCAGTTTATATTACTTTTTTGTTATTGAAACAGCAAGTAAGGTAAAAGACCCAGTTATTGACACTGGCCTAGTTGTTTGGTTATATTTATGTATTTTAACATGCTTTTATTAGCTTCACCTGTATGTCTGTATATATAATCGACTCTTTTAGACTCGATTTTGACCCACTTTAAACGGGCGGATTTTATTCCAACTTTGTACACTTCAAGCATAGGTGACAATACAATAATTTCACGAGTTTAAGCATGTTTTATTTTTTTCAACTATACTATTAATTATTTATTATAAGCTATTCTATCGCGGGTCTTGAGCGCGGGGACCGAATCCAGAAATTCCGTAACGAAAAACCTCACGCTCCCCACTCCGACGGGCGCGGAGGTGTGGCTTGAAGGCATAGCATGCAATAGCTTTACCGCGGCAGTACCCGAGTGCCACACGTCTTTTTTTATATTACAAATTAGAACAATTTTTACTTAACTTAAATTATAGTGAAACTGAAGCTTTGCTTGTCAGTGAAAAATAAAACACACACACACACACACACACACACACACACACACACACACTCACTCACTCACTCATACACTGGAGTTTGTTAAGTATTTTATTTTTGTTTCTTTATAAGTACCTCTTAGAGCGTAAACGCACTATGCGGGTAGCCGCATTGCGGGTAGCCGTCCGGCTGACCGCAATCACAATTATGTACGTAATATGCGGTCTGCGGCCGCACAGTGCGCATAGAAATGAATATTACGTACATAATTGTGATTGCGGTCAGCCGGACGGCTACCCGCAATGCGGCTACCCGCAATGCGGCTACCCGCAATGCGGCTACCCGCATAGTGCGTTTACGCTCTTACACTGCAATGTATAATAATTTATAGTCTTAAATTTTTAAAATAATCAAAATATATTTCTGTAACAACGGAAGATAGTCCAGGAGGAATCGGCGCATGAGTACCGAAAACTATTCCACCTCAATTTTTTTACGTGATCCTCTTCAAATTGCCCTACTGATGATATAAATGCATGTTGCCATGGGGCAACCCGGTGCCATATTGTTTAAACCGAAATTGTTTAAACAATTGCAAGGAATTGTTATTTTTCAACCGGACAAATTTTTTTTATATTTTTTATCGAAATACCAATAAAAAAGGTCCAATTACTTTTCACGATAAAGTTAATATTTTCAAAGATATGAATTTTTTAAGGTTTGAAAAATCTCAAATTTGGGTACTTTCGACCCATGAAAAATATATTTAAAAAAAAAATAATATATAAGTAATATTTTTTTTTCAATTCTCTATACAATAGTTAATAATATTGTTAATAGAGATTTAAGAAAATTTCATTGTTTATATCTGTTTTTTAATTGTTAACTTCGCGCGCTCACAAGTACGCGCCGCTTACCTTTAAGTATCGCCGTCTCTCTCTTACTCATGCGCTGCATCGGCCTCTCTGTGTCTTGAATCATTATTTATCATTTATCTTAAAAACTATCAACTTTATCAAGATTTCTAAAGAGAGCAATCTTATTAATAATTAAATTGTCTACAATTTGTTTCTTATATATTTTTTTCTGAAATCAATTTTTTTAAAGTTATTTAAGCATAAATTGAAACATGTAATTAAAATTACTTTTTTGTCAGTTTATATTACTTTTTTGTTATTGAAACAGCAAGTAAGGTAAAAGACCCAGTTATTGACACTGGCCTAGTTGTTTGACACTCGCAATTTGATTTTAATTAAAAGAATGAAATGTTCTCAAAAAACCAAAGATCTTAAAATTTTTAATTCAAAAATTATATTTATTAATTTATTAGAATTGATTTGTTTTTTTTTTAACTAAAATAAAATTTAAAGTGTCAATAACTAGGTCTTTTACCTTATTAATTACATTGAATAACTTCTTCAAACGAAAGTTATAGATGGAGAAGTATGAAATAATAAAACAAGATTTAAAAATAAGTATTTATTTATTATCAATATTATTTTTATATATTATATTCTTACAGTCTTCTGAATCACAACCACATAGAAGTATGCAACTTATATTATTTGTGAGCGCGCGAAGTTAACAATTAAAAAACAGATATAAACAATGAAATTTTCTTAAATCTCTATTAACAATATTATTAACTATTGTATAGAGAATTGAAAAAAAAATATTACTTATATATTATTTTTTTTTTAAATATATTTTTCATGGGTCGAAAGTACCCAAATTTGAGATTTTTCAAACCTTAAAAAATTCATATCTTTGAAAATATTAACTTTATCGTGAAAAGTAATTGGACCTTTTTTATTGGTATTTCGATAAAAAATATAAAAAAAATTTGTCCGGTTGAAAAATAACAATTCCTTGCAATTGTTTAAACAATTTCGGTTTAAACAATATGGCACCGGGTTGCCCCATGGCAACATGCATTTATATCATCAGTAGGGCAATTTGAAGAGGATCACGTAAAAAAATTGAGGTGGAATAGTTTTCGGTACTCATGCGCCGATTCCTCCTGGACTATCTTCCGTTGTTACAGAAATATATTTTGATTATTTTAAAAATTTAAGACTATAAATTATTATACATTGCAGTGTAAGAGCGTAAACGCACTATGCGGGTAGCCGCATTGCGGGTAGCCGCATTGCGGGTAGCCGCATTGCGGGTAGCCGTCCGGCTGACCGCAATCACAATTATGTACGTAATATTCATTTCTATGCGCACTGTGCGGCCGCAGACCGCATATTACGTACATAATTGTGATTGCGGTCAGCCGGACGGCTACCCGCAATGCGGCTACCCGCATAGTGCGTTTACGCTCTAAGAGGTACTTATAAAGAAACAAAAATAAAATACTTAACAAACTCCAGTGTATGAGTGAGTGAGTGAGTGAGTGTGTGTGTGTGTGTGTGTGTGTGTGTGTGTGTGTGTGTGTGTTTTATTTTTCACTGACAAGCAAAGCTTCAGTTTCACTATAATTTAAGTTAAGTAAAAATTGTTCTAATTTGTAATATAAAAAAAGACGTGTGGCACTCGGGTACTGCCGCGGTAAAGCTATTGCATGCTATGCCTTCAAGCCACACCTCCGCGCCCGTCGGAGTGGGGAGCGTGAGGTTTTTCGTTACGGAATTTCTGGATTCGGTCCCCGCGCTCAAGACCCGCGATAGAATAGCTTATAATAAATAATTAATAGTATAGTTGAAAAAAATAAAACATGCTTAAACTCGTGAAATTATTGTATTGTCACCTATGCTTGAAGTGTACAAAGTTGGAATAAAATCCGCCCGTTTAAAGTGGGTCAAAATCGAGTCTAAAAGAGTCGATTATATATACAGACATACAGGTGAAGCTAATAAAAGCATGTTAAAATACATAAATATAAAAATGTTTCACAGAATAATGTTAGATTAAAAATGATAAAATTTTTACAATTAGACACATGATCAGCTGGTGATGACGGTCATTGGTTCAGGTGATGATGTTGATGATATTTCTAAGCTATAAAGTTACACATAATCAGCAAACAGTTGTGTGTATTATTTTTTGTTATATTGGTTACTCTACTTATGATGACATTTCTACGTTACTAAGTTACACTTTTGGTCCTGATGATGATATCTAAGTTACTAAGTTAAAGTTACTCACTTAGAAATATGATCAGCCAGCGGTTGCGGTATCCCCGAACTACTATTAGCTGTGATATTATCCACCACTGGCTCAGGGGGTGATGATATAATACTGGCCAATGCCGCTTTGGAAGCAGCCAGTTTCGCTTGTTTTTTACTTGAACCTGTAAATTTGTTAAAATAAATAATTTTTGACAAACCAAAAATATTACAGCATTTATTCATCACTTTTGTCTGCTTTTTTGCTTGCTTATTGTAAATTGTGTGTTAAAATAAATATTTTTTGACAGAAAAATGTTTGCAGGATTTATTTGTCAGTTTTGATCTACTTAGCTTACATATGTAAATTATATTTCGTGTATTATATATTGTTTTGACACAGAAAATATAGATTTAACTAATACCTGTGTATTAGTTACCACGGCATCTCTCTATAGTAGGGGAGGCCAAGAGGGGGATTTTGGGATTTACTCGAGCGCGTCAGATTACTATAAGGGACGGTACCTTAGCTATTCATTAGTACCTCTAGTCAATATGAGCAGTTATGGTTGGTGGGTGCGCTCAGGGGCCCCGCTGGAAAATTTGAATAAACCATAATTCCCTAAGGTTGAGCTCGAATCGTCAGATTAGCGAAATGGGGACTTCTTATATTGTAATTAACCCCCCCATATATTAATCTGACGCGCTCGAATAATATTACTTTAATTTTTTACCCTTTCTTCATAGCGATTAAATCGCCACTTAAATCGTCAGATTAACGTATACTTTTTTTCAGTGACGTCCTGGAGCATGCAAAATATCAATAACTAACGCGCTTGAGTATTTCCAAGCCAATTTTTTTCTTTTTTAAATTAAAAAAAATCAAAAAACCCTTCCCCACCGCTAAAAGTGAAAACATTATAGGACCTTTTTTTCTCGCTATGGTCTAATCTACCAATTCTAATAGGTTCCCGTGACGCTCGAGTAAATCCACATTTAGCATCCTGGGCTCCCCTACTACTAGATATAACCTCTACATAACGCATAACAACAAATAATAACGAATATAAGAAAAAAAATATCATGAAGAGGAATTTGAATTAAATTTAATGTGAAACTTAACTGTTCGACTGCATCTATTGATCGATAAATTTTTCTATTCTTTACTATAGTTCTAAACTAAATGAAAAATTCCTCTCCTCATATATACACACACACACACACACAGACAAACACACTCACACATGCATTGTATCAAGATTAAAAAACCGTATCTATATTTTTACAAACTTCTGTTTTTTTCTGACAAAAACAGATTGAAGAAGAATTAAGAGAAATTTAATAACCATTTAGAATAAGACATTCACAAATTATACGAATTATTGAAGACATTTTGCTTCTAAATAAATTGCGTTTAAAATTCGTTACAAAGAATATAATTTCTAAATAAATGTTTAAAATTATCTTACCATATCCTTCATATGTCATGCCATTAAGTCGACACACCACTTTAAAACGCATACTGTGGTTCAAATTCAGTGTCGCTGGAATAAAAAGACATGTTTATAAATTAATTTACATATAAAAAAAAGCGCGTGTGCCGTGCACACGTGTCAGAAGTGAAACTTCTTTGGCAAGATTTAAAGATACAAATCAAATCGAATCGTCGCGCTACGGCATGATGAGATGGTATTGCCTTGAAACTGACTATAAAATAAATAAGACTGCCAAATCTTACTGGAGTTTTAAAGCAGTCATATGCTTTTGGAGTGAAACTTCTTTAGACGCGTTGAGAGTAAAATTTCAAGGTCGCGTCATGTTAGTAACAAGTGTGCTTCGCACACACGCTCTTTTTTTGTCTTTTTCTTGTTTTTTCAAGCGATTGTGCGAATGCGAACGTGAACGAAGCCGAGTATAAAAGCTAGTTTTAAATATATATAGCTTTCCACCCGCGGCATCGCCCGCGTGTTCAAAGAAAAACCCGCATAGTTCCCGTTCCTGTCGGATTTCTGGGATAAAACCTATCCTATGTCCTTTCTCAGGTATCAAAATATCTCTATACGAAATTTCATGCAAATTGGTTCAGTAGTTAAGGCGTGATTGAGTAACAGACAGACAGACAGAGAACTACTTTCGCATTTATAATATTAATAATAATAAGTATGGATATTATATTATAATATTACTCACTTCTATCAACATCGAGCGTAGATCCATCCCCATATGTAGTAGCGAACTCGATAGTCGGATACATTTCATACAATTTGTTGATCGGACTCTTGTGCGACGGTATGCAAGGCTTGGGCGAAAACAGTGACGGCTCTTGAGGGGCTAGAAGATAATTATTAATAATAATAATAATAGTCCTACATCGGCCGCGGACTGCCCAGGGCTGTATCTCTATATCACACCCGGGACACTCCATACAAAATTATTGTTTTGACAATCACACTGTAGAGACTGCAAATGTGTGTGTTAACGCTTTATGGTTGGCATATTTGTGACTAGCGTAAAGAAATTCGCGTTTTTCTGATGAAATATATATCCATAAACAGCACAATATCTAACCATTTTCTACGAAAAACGATAATCACAAATCCAAAATAATTAAATTACTTTAAGTCAATTTGATTAATGTTGTCGATCTTCGTTGCGTATCGTCCTTACGGAAAAATGCGGGCCATCTATAGCGTGATCGTGCGGCGTGAGGTAAGTGTTTTATTTTGGCGGGAGGCGGAGAGTGTCCGTTCTGTAGCGTTTAGCTACTACAATTATGTATTCTGTATCTCTATAGTACAGTCATGGGCAGGCTGCGGCTGATGTCCCATAACACATTAAAACTCTCAAAAGGGCCTCTGCGTGTTGGATCCGTGTCCCCACGTAAGCCTTCCAAAAGACCGGGTACCGTCCTTCTGGTGGTACCCGAGTATTATGGAGATGAGAAACATAATAATAAAATGGTCATTATTTGGTTCTCACAACATTAAAAGGTTACAAAAACTTACTACTACTTAACTTTATTATTAATAATTATTAGTAGAAAAAACTATAAAACGAACATTATTATGACAATTATAACCAACTAGCTTTCTGCCCGCGGCTTCGCCCGCTTTGTCTAAAACCTAATCTATACTAATATTATAAAGCTGAAGAGTTCGTTTGTTTGTTTGAACGCGCTAATCTCGGGAACTACACGTCCGATTTGAAAAATTCTTTCGGTGTTAGATAGCCCATTTATCTAGGAAGGCTATGGGCTATATATCATCACGCTAAGACCAACAGGAGCGGAACACTGTGGGTAAAACCGCACACACAGCTAGTATTGCAATAAATTTTAAACAAAAATTGTAATAAATTGAAATAACTCACATGGTTCCCGTGGAACTATGGGCGCTTTCGGTTTTTCTTCAGCAACCGGTTTCTCCGATTTTTCAGATTTCTCCGATTCTTCCGAATTTTCCGAATTTTCTGATTTTTCCGAATTTTCACATTCTTCCGATTTCTCCGATTTTTGCGATTTGGGTTTCTTCGGTTTCGGCGATTTCCTACCGGTGATGCATTGGAAATCGGATGCTGTAAACAAGATGATATGTTTCGTATCCATGACGATTATAAACAACTATACTCCTAATAAAAAAATGTCTGAAGCAAAACTCTGCCTATGCGTGTATTAAGCAGAGTTTTGTAAAGAGCAATGATGATCAAACTATACTCACAATATCCTATTTCAATGTTTATTTAAAAAATGTGTGCGTGTACTAGTGTACACACGTAAGAAGTGAAACTTCTTTATGACCTTATTTTTAAAAAAATAATTTACTATATGCAACTTTACAAAAATACGTCGAATCACACGTGGTAGGGATAAGAAAAAGATGGCGCGTAACGGTAAAATGTCACGCGTAACGCAAAAATGTTACACTAAATTTTTTTCCAACCCCAATAAAGAAGTTCCACTTCAAAAATAAAACTAAACCATCTTAATATAGTCAGAACTTAAACAAAATTAAAATGTAAATGGGAAGGCACAAGCTTTCAAAAACAAAATAGTATTTTGGTATATTTGAATCTTGCCACAAAGTTTCACTTCTGACACTCGGCACACTCGCTGTTTTTTTTTTGTATTCTGTATCGTGTTATATAATATGTATCTTTTATTATGCTGTATTTTGTCATATGACTTGACCGCCTCCTCAGTACAGTGGTTGACGAATGACGCGTGAGCGTAACACCGAGGGGTCCTGGGTTCGATTCCCGGTGGAGACGAAGAAAAAAAAATGTCTTGGTATGGTAGGACACAGAAGGCTGATCACCTGATTGTCCCTAAAGAAAATCGATCAGTGAAACAGATGTATAATGCATCTGCACCTTACCCCACTATCCCCTAGTGGGGTAAGGGGCAGATGCATTATGGGACTTTACTGTATTATGTCATATACTTACTAAAATCGATATTCATCTTGACAGGCAAGGGCGACTGTCCCACTTTAATGAGCAAGGCATTTAAACAGGCCCTCGCTGCGTTTGCCCTTGCGTCTCTTTTGCTACTACCGTATCCTTTGAATGTCATGTCCGCTACCTGAAAGTTAATAATTTTTATATACAACTAGCGGTCCGCCCCGGCTTCGCCCGTGGTACCTACATGTTTAAACTATCCTATCTCTCAAGTTGGATCGAACTGCACATGGTGTGCGAATTTTATTATAATCGGTTAAGTGGTTTAGGAGTCCATTGAGGACAAGCATTGTGACATGAGATTTATATGTATATATATATGTATTAAGATTTGAACACATTGTAACAATTATTTTTGTTATATTTTGCAAAAAAAATGTGCTAACATATCTCGTGTTGTGTACCATATTGTGTTGTATTGTGCAACATGTTAATCAAATGGCTGGCCGGTTGGTTTGGTTGGTAGTGGCCCTGACTTCCAAGCCAGAGGTCGTGGGTTCGATTCCCACCCGGGGCAAATATTTGTGTGATGAACATAGATGTTTGCGCTGTGTCTGGGTGTTAATTATCTATATAAGTATTTATTAAAAATTATATGTATGTTTATCAGCCATCTGGTTTCCATAACACAAGCGAAAGCTTAGTATGGGATCAGATCGGGCCGTGTGTGAGAATTGTCCCGAAATATTTATTTATTTATAACATGTTAATTGCTTTTCGGAACTCACTATTGCTGGTGTACATTCATATTGTGCTGTATTGTGTACTATATTATGTTGTTATAGTGTGTTGTTTATAACTCATGCACTGTGTAATGTGTTTTTTGCGTAACATTGTGTTTAGTACTTCCGGATCTCACTTGATTTTGGTGTACACACATACTGTGTCGTATTTTTTCTTGTATTGTATTGTACAACATATTATAAACATATTGTACTACACTATGTAATATATTATGTTGTATTGTGTAACATTTTGTGTTGCATTGTGTAACATTTTGTGTTGTATTGTGTATATCATGTTGTTGTATTGTAATACTTACTGTAACAGCAACAGTGAAGTTGGGACAATGCGCCGGTCCCCTATGGTCGAGCAAGTTATACACCACCCTTACGCCTAGCTCGTTGAGGGCGGACACCGGCGACTTGCCGCCCTGCGCCACCGCTTCGGCCGCTTTTGTTAGCGCCTATTTATTCAAATAAAGCAGGAGAAACCAAAATTAACTTGAGCACGACTCAAAAATATGAAAATCCAAGAAAAGTAGCCTAAAACACGATTCTGAGCTATTTACAATCAAAATTTCATCCAAATCCGTGAGTTTACGTATGAAAGCATAACAGACACAGAGACAGACCGAAGAATTCATTTGTTTGTGCGTGCTAATCTAATGAACTATTGGCACAGTATATTTGGGACATTAAAGCTCTAAGGAACTAGTGGTACAGTGAAATCTGGTCATCAATTCGGGAACTACGATGCCACAGACAGATAGACACACACACACACTCAAGTTATAAGACCTCGTGTTTTTTTGGGGGGTTAAAAGATAAATTACGGAAAAGTAACCTATAACCTTCGGTCCTTAACTAATAACAATCCAGTTTAATCGAAATCTGTACCGTGGTTTAGACGTAACAGCTTCACACACAAAAAAATATCCAGAGTTTCATGGAATGGTATACTACAAGTAATAGTACAGATTACGAAGTGTAATAAACACTATTTATTACACTTCGCAATCTGTACTATTTATTACAATTCACATACAATATGAAAACAAGTAACAAAGAAAATATGAATTACCTGTAAATTCCATGTAAAACCAGCATCTAGATGAATGAGAGCCGATCGCTTCGTGGGTGGTCCCTCGCTATCTGTAAAAAGAGAAACATATACAGATTACAGAGGGTTTAAAATCATTCAGTATGGAAAAGTCTGATAATACCGGTCAATAACATTCACCTTTCGTTCTTTAACTTTATTTATTTATAGCTATATTATTTACTAGCGGTCCGCCCCGGCTTCGCCCGTGGTACATATTTCACAATAAAAGGTAGCCTATAATGTTCTTTCTTAGGGTCTAAAGATTATCTGTGCCAAATTTCATCAAAATCGGTCCAGTAGTTTATGCGTGAAAACCATACATACATAATTACAAACCTTTCCTCTTTATAACATGTATTAGTATAGATTTATGCCCGCTTTGTCTAAAACCTAATAAATTACATACTAAAACCTTCCTCTTGAATCACTCTATCAATTAAAAAAAACCACATCAAAATTCGTTGCGTAGTTTTAAAGATTTAAGCATACAAATTACAAACTGACATAGGGAGAGAGAAAGCGACTTTGTTTTATACTATGTAGTGATGTCGCTTCTACCGTGAAGAATCGGTATGAAATTCGACCCTCCAAAATACAGTAGCTACAAACTAATATACCAGAATAACACAAGCTATCGTGTATGTACCTACATGATTTCTGCAGGCGAAACCGTAAAGCCAAAATTGTATCACTAAATAAAAAAAATATTACTTATTGTATTTATTTGCCAAAAAAAGTGAACCCCGCACTAGGTACAACCTGTATCGCGGGGCCTTAAAGCGATTACAATGAATATCATTAAAAGTCTACAGTCCAATACAAATTAGACAATTTTTATTATGCCCAAAAATATTAACAAAAAACTTCAATTCTATTTGAAATACGAGATCATCAACACATAAAAATTTAAAAAACAAACACGAT
The DNA here is from genome assembly GCF_061535455.1 of Colias philodice. Classification (NCBI taxonomy): domain Eukaryota; kingdom Metazoa; phylum Arthropoda; class Insecta; order Lepidoptera; family Pieridae; genus Colias; species Colias philodice. Next base: position 2,984,098 of record NC_143114.1, on the reverse strand, counting down.
GTTTATTAAAAACACGGTATGACTAAGCGTAAAATTGGTGAAAGCAAAAATCCACAATGCGCATATTATTATGCTTTTATCAGTATCTAAAAGGAAGAACATTTAAAAATAACTTACCAATGCTATTTGTGCCACTTGCAATGTCCATATCTTTCAAAAAAATAGTACGATGTTATTTTTCTATGAATTTGAATGTTTTGTAATATCTATTCACTTTAATTTATTTGAATATAAGAATGTATTCAATTTATTTGAATTTAAAATATGGAATTTCAATTAAATTATCAACAAAATATAACAAAAAACAACTATCATTACAGTAAAAAAAATGAGTTTGAAATTGGAATACGATTGACAGAATTATGTCATGTAAATTTGTATACTACCCGCTAATATTTTATTTTTATTTTTAGATCCATAGAGCTACCGTATATTAATTAGTAATACATGTTCAAGATTATTTTAATCAATTGATATAAAATAGATATTTTTTAAAATAGGTAAAAAAAGGTATTATTTCCAAATGGTACATTTCTGTAATATTTTTAAGATATTCTTCTGCATCTTTTGTTAAGTACTACAATAGATGCAGCGTTACGATAAAGAGCCTTTCTTAAACAAACAATATTTTTATCAAAAATAGTATTCCAGTCAATAGTATTCAGTACTTATATTTTAATTTTATTTTCAAGTAAAATCAAGTATTTCTATATCTCATGTGTTATTCGGATGTGTAACCTATATTACTGTAAAGTTTTGCCCAAATCCGTGCAGTAGTTTCTTGTGAAAGTAACAAACATACATTCATTCTCAAAATCTTTCGCATTTAATATTTTTCCCGCGCTTTTGCCCGCAATAGTTTTACAAATCCGTGGTTCCTGAGATTAACACATTCAAGCAAACAAACAAACTCTGCAGCTTTATAATATTAGTATAGATTATAAATTTAATTAATAATAAAACTCACCATATGTTCTCTTTCTTTCTATCATCTCGTTGTTGGAGTTGCGTATCTAAAGAAAAAATTGCATTACAGGATGTGTGTTGCTAATAATTTCATAATATTAATATTATTATTAATATAGTATCAAAAAGAACTAAAAAAAAACACGCTAAACACATGAAATTATTGTATTACTTGCGGTCCGCCCCGGCTTCGCCCGTGGTACATATTTCGCAATAAAAGGTAGCCTATGTTCTTTCTCAGAGTCTAAAGATTATGCGCATTTTATTATAATCGGTTAAGTGGTTTAGGAGTCCATTGAGGATAAACATGGTGACACGAGATTTATATATATTAAGATATGTATTACAATATTTTCCATTAATTTATTAACATTTAGAAAACTCCACAGTGAGTGCGGCCGGGGTGGTGTGGTTTGACCGCCTCCGTGGTTCAGTGGTTGACGCGTGAGCGTAGCACCGAGGGGAGTTCGAATCCCGGTGGAGACGAAGATAAAAAAAATGTCTCGGTCTGGCAGGACACAGAAGGCTGATCACCTACTTGTCCCTAAAGAAAATCGATCAGTGAAACAGATGTATAATGCATTTGTCCCTTACCCCACTAGGGGACACGGGACTTCACAGTGTGTGTGGTCTGTCTTTGACCAGGCTTTATTTCCGTAAAAAACAAACACTGACGATTAAAAAAATTATTTATTGAACAATTTGTGGGTTAGGAACAAACATGTCACATGTAACACTGACAATCATAACACAATGTTGATAAAGTTTTGCAATTCGTTAGCAACCTCAGACATGGATACATTAATATTCATAGAACAAAAATAAAAGGCAATAATTTAGGAGAAAGAAACATTGTATACCTAAAAAAATAAATACTTACTGAATGTCCAGGGACGCCAGAACCTGTAAAACAAAATATTACTTTAAATACTGCTATATTTAAAAAAAGACGTGTGGCACGCGGGGACTGTCGCGGTAAAGCTATTGCATGCTATGCCTTCAAGCCACACCTCCGCGCCCGTCGGAGTGGGGAGCGTGAGGTTTTTTCGTTACGGAATTTCTCGATTCGGTCCCCGCGCTCAAGGCCCGCGATAGAAGCTATGCAATAGCTTAAAATATAACAAGTCTGGCAGGACACAGAAGGCTGATCACTTCTTGTCCCTAAAGAAAATCAATCAGTGAAACAGATGTATAATGCATCTGCCCCTTACCCCACTAGGGGACATGGGACTTCACACCCCCAAGCATAGACCCAAGGGGATAAACCCGGGGAAGAAAGTTTGTACCATGAACATTATTTATCTTTTTTACACAGGAAAAGCTGCGGGCGACAGCTAGTAATCAGTAAAATATCCTATCTGTTACTAAGAAAGGTAGAATATAGCTTTGTATGTTTGCAAAAATGTATGAACATTTGATAACATAATAAATTTAACATGAAATAAAGAGACCTTGTTATCTTACAATGCAACTCAGTTTTATATGAAACACTATTGTCCAGGCATTTGAATATTGACCTACAATTCTATAGGACTTAATATTAATTATCACAGATAATATAAAACGTTCTTCCATCGATCGTCGAGGCGCACAGATTCTAGGCATCGCCATATGGTGGACGTTCCATGTACCCGGACTAAGCGGTTCGGTTCCACATTCTTCATCCGAACCGCGAGGGACTGGAACGCGCTTCCTGAATCTGTGTTCCCCGACGAGTACAATATGGGGGTCTTCAAGCGAAGAGTGAACCGGTACCTACTAGGGAAGCGCGTAACATCTTAGACCGCATCTAGCTTTCCATCAGGCGAGATTGTGGTCAAGCGCTTCCCTATCTACAGTAAAAAAAAAAAAAAAAAAAACTAGCGTTACAAATATAGAGGCCTAGCTGAGCCCCGCGGTTTTACCCGCATTGGTCCGCTCCTGTCGATCTTAGTGTGATGATAAATAGCCTATAGGTACTATAACCTATAGTCGCCTATATAGCACCTATAGCCTTCCTTTATAAAAAGGCTATCTAACACATAAATATATTTTTTTAATCAGACCAGTAGTTCCTGATATTAGCGCGTCAAACAAACAAACAAACTCTTCAGCTTTATAATATGTACTAGTATAGATTTGAAGTTATATTTTACTTTAAATAATCAACATTTATAAACATTAACTTTAAAACTTAAATTTTATAGAATATGTATGTGAAAACCACTGTTTACATAGTCATCTTCACTTTGACTATGTGAATCTCAACGTTCAAGGGTTTGCTTGTAATGAAAGATATTACAGTTACAACTGTATGAAACATTTCATTATTTCAATGTTGTTAAGACAACTAGTTATTAATCATCATTTTAATTAAATTTTTCATAGTGGTTGATTCACAGATGTGATTTTATTCAAATGGTTCATTTTTCCTTGATAACATAGACTATATTTTTTTTAATTAACCCGATACTAATCAAGGAATGGCGGGAGAGACCGTTAATGGACGATAAAAACATTAATGAATACATAAATAAAAAAAATACCTGATGTGACATTGTTCCGGTTCTTCTTATTGTAGAAATAATTTCTAAACATCATTGGGTTCATCTGAGTGGTCCTATAATTATCCTTGAACAACAAAACAAAAACATACACATTTGTGAATAAAACAACACGAAACATAATCTAAGAACTCATTAATTCAACTAATCGTTACCGCGTTACCGCTAGTATGGCTTTAAATTCATAAACTAGGATATTTATATACGTAGATAATATGTATTAATTAATCTTAAACTTACTCTGTAATTTTTCATGTTAAATTCTGTGGTTTCTACACAGTAGGTTAGAATTTGAAATTTTAATGTATACCAAGGGAAATCACAATGATTAACACAGTTATAAGAAGCAACTTGTAAGTTTTAAGTTGTAAACCGCAAGTGTAAACAATGTAATCTACACATCCAAACTAAACAAAGATAATAATATGGTTATGCCAAAGATTATTGCCAATTTCGTTAATCCAATTTCCGAATTCCGTTTACCAACGGTTTACTGTCACTTTTCTGTCAAAATTCCGCAACATGAGTGACAGAAGTCACGAATGACGCATTGCAGGCTTTCGATTTCTCGTACTAGAAACCGGATCAAAATGGAATGAAAAGAACTTAGAGCATTTTAGTGCTCTAAGGGCCGATTTTTCAATCGCGAGATAAACAGTCTAATAAGTACCCCTCGAATAGATTTATTCAATTATTTATCTAACTCATTACGGCTCGCCTATTTTTCAATCGTGATTTATTTGATGAATAACTATCTGACCAAATATTTCCATATTGGCAACACTGCTCTCGGAGTGGCGAAACAAACATATTAAATTAGTCAGGTTAGAGCGGGATAGGGCGTATTCAGAAAGAAAGCTTGAAACTTATAAGCGCTTATCGGCGCTTGTCATGTTCATATATTTTCCTGTCAGTGCTGTCAACCCGCGCAGGAAAATATATGAACATGACAAGCGCCGATAAGCGCTTATAAGTTTCAAGCTTTCTCTCTGAATACTCCCATAGAGTCAAATCTTGCAATTTGTCAACAACCGTCATTATGACTCACGTCAGGAGTGCACTTGTCTTCTATGATTGTTGATTGTTGTTTTGATTCGAGTAAAGAGTTTGGTTAAATTTGTGTTTCAATTTATATATTTTACGATGGAAACGACATACTTAAAGGCAGCGTTCGGCAAATTTTCAATGGCATGGTCATCAGTACTATCAAAAACATCAATTTCAATATGATTTTAATTGATTATAATTATATAGAAAGAGGTTTAATTGTTAATAATTCTACGCTCTATGTTATGACATACGAAAATATCTCAAATTTGACGCGTCAGTTGTCAACTTAAACGCCTAACAGTAGGGATGTCGAAAGTGAAAAAAAATATCGATATATCGATACATCGATATTTAAAAAAATATCAATATCGGCATTGATATATCGCGGAAAAATTATCGATATATCGATATATCGGCAAAATTTAAAAAAAATATTGTGGTTTTAAAATAACAGTGTATTTAGCTAGCCTAGCGCAATAATATCAATTGTAATTTTTATACAAAATGTAAATTATTTTAATGTACAAATATATCAATAGAAACAAAGGTATTTTTATAGTTAATCTTTTTTAATTAATTTTAAATTAGACAAAACAAAAAATTCATAGACTATATAGTTATTTTTTCAATTTGTTTTACAGCTTTGGATTCTAGCGACTATATCCAAGATCCCTAAATAAAATAAAAATATCGTTTTTGATACAATTTTCGATATTGGATATTTTATATCGATATATCGATTTATCGGTTAACAATATATCGGCAAAAAATATCGATATATCGAATTAAAAACATCGAATATATCGATATATCGATATTTTTTCAACAAGCCTACCTAACAGTCGAATAGCGCGCTATCTGGCCGTTGGAGCGGCAAATAGATTTATTCCTCAAATAACGTAGTTATTCGATAGATAAGTCCTATTTGTCTATTGAAAAATTGAATATTTTGTTAACTGAAGAATAAAGTCTATCTAGCTGTTTATCTGGGCATTGAAAAATCGGCCCTAAGAAAAAGAAGGACATATTACATAACATGTTTATGTTTATGTTGCTTCACCTGTTTATTTGTAACAGACGTGTTTCTATACATATATCTGATTCCTTTAGACTCGATTTTGTCCTACTTTAAACGGACAGATTTGATTCTTTGTACACTTATCAAAGATCAGCGACAATACAATAATTTACAGGTGTTTAAGCGTGCCATTTTTTCTATATTAAATATTTATGTCTAAGCTCGGATTGATCCAGGTTAAGAAGTTATAATAGAAGCACTTAAAAAATGACGCCTTAGTACTTTCAAATGGTGAAGGAATTGCTAAAATCAAACCCAATACTATAATAAAACAGTGATTTATTGTATGAACTAGTCGTTCATATCAGCTTCATCTGGGTTAAAAACAAAATAAAACATAGCCTACATAATATGATGATACACAGAAAACATAACATGGTACAGTAGCTCTAGAGATTACCCTCTTCATTCTAAAACTGTGTATAGAATTACCATAACCCAATAGAATCATTATAACTTATATACAAATATTATAAAGAGGAAAGGTTAGTAATTATGTATGTATGGTTTTCACGCATAAACTACTGGACCGATTTTGATGAAATTTGGCACAGATAATCTTTAGACCCTGAGAAAGAACATAGGCTACCTTTTATTTCGAAATATGTACCACGGGCGAAACCGGGGCAGACCGCTAGTTGAATATATAATAAGAATTCAAATAGTCAAAAAAAAAAGTCTTTATTTTCTTAAAACTAAACTTTGGTTGAATACATGGCACATGAGTATTGTACATAGCTTAAATTAAAACTAAAAACACCTCATCAATGAACAATCGTCCATTTAGAAGGTTTCTCACACTGCCCCTTATCTGGGCACAATCTATTAAAAGTTGTTCTACTTTCGTGTCCTAGAATCTCTCTCTCTTCCTGTATTCTAAATGAGAAGGTACTTTCATGTGTTCCTATGAAATATGCTGCGTGTGAACAAATAATTTGATCAATTATAGCGACTCCACCATCTTTGTATTTGTCTAAATCAGCTTTAGAAGGCACATAATAGTGTATATGATATCCTAACTGTGTTAATTCAAGTTCTAACTGCCGTAGTGATGTCATATCTGCATCTGTAGCTATAAATACTCTATTTATGTAGGAATTGAATTGTTTTATTTGCTTGTCTATCTGTTTAGCTGTTCCCTTGATAGATGGGACGTCGTTTTTGCGATATCGCGCGAAGTCCTGCCGTCTCCAGTGAACGCTAGCGTAATTGTTGCACAATTTTGTGTCGCAGTTCAAGTACTTTGAAATGAATTCTTCGGCCCTTGTAATGAGGTTCTCGTTAAATTTCATGCTTCGTCTACAATCCCAGAACTTCTTTGTTCCATAGGTATCATGTAGCGGTATTTCGCCGTGCGCGAACATGACAAATCTGTCTGATGGGTGTAAAGCAATTAACTCCCATAATTTCGAGATTTTGGCCTGAAAATTCACGCATTCGATCTCGTTTGCTGTCACATTGCTATAGCCCCAAAATCCATCATATGCACACCCACTGCTTATCTCCCATTTATCAGTAAAAACACCGTTTTCAAAAGCATCAACAAAATTCTGTAAAACGTAAACACGATCGATTTTTAATGTTTTTCCTTTTGTTTTATCAAATACTTCGTGTAATTCGACGACCGGGGCGAAGGATTTGAGAGAATTAATGTCAAAAAAGTGACTCCAAGACAGAGGAGGGCTTCTTGAAGACTGAGTTCTCCAATGATACAAATTCTTCCAAGGAGGCAAAACTAGTTTCCAATTAGCCTTTTTGCTGGCTTTATGTGCTTCTGCTAACATTATTGCGAATCTCATGTAAACATCGCGTCTTAAATTGAACCCTTCAGGGGGATTAACGTCGTAAAATATGTATTTATTATCGGAAATATCATGACCACAGGATTTGTCTTCAATACTACAGAAATCTTCAGAATTATGAGCAATAGTTATTGTAGCTAGTAGAAATACAATTTTTAATAATTGAGACATAGTTACACCTTTGATTTATTTCATATTTCATTCAAAAAAAGGGTAAAATAATGTAAATATTTTTAAAAACACAAGCTGAAGAAAGATTCTTTGTTCTGAGGAAGAAAGACAAACTTTGACAGTATTCCACAGTATTCTTTTTTTTAAGGTTTTGCCAGATTACATGATAAAATGATAATATTAAATGATAATATAAAATAGAGCTTATAAGCTTTGAGAGCTTATAAGCTATATAAAGAAGTTAATGGCATAAAATAATAATAATAATAAAGCAAAAATTTTTGAGCATTTGAAAACAATTAATATTGAATATATTTTCAATATGGCAATGTTTGACAAGTTGGTTAATTTATTCAAAATGGCAATACGTCAATTGTGATGTCATTTTTCAATACACCGAATGAATGTGTGATTAAAAATTTTCGGCTTCTATTAAAATTTACCAATATAAATAATATTTATTTGTCTTAACAGTGAAAATGGAGTTAAACGATGTTATAGTTAACCAACCAGTCGTTATAGATAATGTAAAGTAACCGTTTTATTTATTATTTTTATGCCGTATTGGCACACCTCAGAAGTATACTTTGAGGCAGTGTTTTTTGTTGTACAATATATAAAAATTATCTCTTTCTTATTAAGACTTCTTCTAAACAAGGACATATATTTTTATAATACATTTCTGAATTCTTAACAAAGATGAGTCATAACTCATAACAGAAATTGTCTAGGAGTAACGAGTTGAATATTAATTTCAGGGTTCCGGAGTTATAAAAGCAGGATTCGCTGGCGACCAAATACCAAAATGCAGATTCCCAAATTAGTAAGTTTACTGTATCTGCAATATTGGATGATTTTTTTGTGTGTTATGAAACTCCAAAACTACTGGGTCAATATGTATGGCTTTCACTAATAGCATGCTATAGCATGCATGCTATATTCTATAACTAGCTGTGCTCCGCGGTTTCACCCGCATTGCTTCGCTCCTGTTGGTCTTAGTGTGATGATATATAGCCTATAGCCTTCCTCGATAAATGGGCTATCTAACACTGAAATAATTTTTCAAATCACACCAGTAGTACCTGAGATTAGCACATTCAAAAAAACAAACAAACTCTTCAGCTTTATAATATTAGTATAGAATATAGATGTATATATCACTGACTGTAGTCACTGGAAAGTGATTATGTATATAATATTATGTATATAAAATCACAAAAGAATATTAACTTCAATTATCTGTACACTAGCTTTGCGGGCGGTAGCCCGCGGCTTCGCCCGCTTTGTCTAAAACCTAATAAATTATATACTAAAACCTTCCTCTTGAATCACTTTATCTATTAAAAAAAAAACTGCATCAAAACCCGTTGCGCAGTTGTAAAGATTTAAGCATACATAGGGACAGAGAAAGCGACTTTGTTTTATAATAGTACTAGCGGTCCGCCCCGGCTTCGCCCGTGGTACCTACATGTTTAAACTATCCTATCTCTCAAGTTGGATCGAACGACACATGGTGTGCGAATTTTATTATAATCGGTTAAGTGGTTTAAGAGTCCATTGAGGACAAACATTGTGACACGAGATTTATATATATTAAGATAAAACAAAGTCGCTTACATAGGTATGTAGCGATATTATTATCCCAATGTCTAAATGTATAATACTTGCGTAAAATCAATAGAAAATACTAAACTGTTTATTGATGTTGATTTTAAACATTTCATCAAATATTTCTAGTATCGGCCGTCCCAAACACATTCGTGTGATGGCCGGAGCCCTAGAGGGCGAACTATTCGTGGGGCCAAGAGCTGAAGAGCACAGAGGCTTGCTCAGCATCAAATACCCCATGGAGCATGGTATTGTCACAGATTGGAACGATATGGAACGCGTGTGGAATTATATTTATAGCAAGGTTAGTTTCTGTAGGATAACTATATGATTTTTACAGGAAAAATTATCTTCTTCTTCTTCTTCTTATATATAAAAATGAATCGCAAAATGTGTTGGTAAGCGCATAACTCGAGAACGGCTGAACCGATTTCGATAATTCTTTTTTTATTATATTCCTTGAAGTACGAGGATGGTTCTTATGTAGAGAAAACGTAAACATGTACCACAGGCGAAGCCGGGGCGGACCGCTAGTGTATAATATAATTTTTTTACTACAACTACTAAACACTAAAGTTTGTAAAACTAAGAAACGTAAAAATATAACACCATACAATGTTTGTTACTTTTTCACGCAGTAAACAGCTTATCAGATTGATATAAAATTTGGGTACTGTTTGGAATAGATAAAATAATTAAATGGTCCCACTGATGCGGAACCGCGGTGTATTCAATTGGCGAGTCGACTACATCACCTTGTAGGGTGAGGGAGCTGCATTCATATTAACATTCTGGCAGTCTATCGGTGTCCGCCAACCGCGCCGCTAGCGAGCAGTCGTGTATTTAGTGTTTTATCGGCCATCTCGGAAGTTATTTACGCGCGCATCGGAGTGTGTCGTCTATTGTTTTACGTGCTGAACACGTAGTAATTAGTAAAGTCGGCCCGCGGAATTGTTAATTGTACTTCTTAATTGATATTAGTAATCACGCGCTGACCGCGAGTTGTTATTGTGAAGTGAAAGGACGACGGCAATGGCAGCTGTACTGTGGTGACGTATATACATCGTAAATTGTCTCTTTTGCATTATCTTTTATTATCTATTATTCCCGTAAATATAGTTTTTCCTCCCCAAGGGGCCCCTATTGTTTTTATAACATTTGACTGACCGACACACCACATATTATGTGCAGTTTATGTTCTACGCAACGCACGATACTTCAGGTTTGGACTACCATCACCAATTTATATAAACGTAGTCCGCGATCCTGTGGAACGTGTTATCTCGTGGTACTACTACGTGAGGGCTCCCTGGTATTATGTGGAGAGGAAAAGGGTGTTCCCAGACTTGCCTTTACCCGACCCTGCGTGGCTTAGAAAGGACTTCGAAACCTGTGTGCTGAGCGGTGACCGTGAATGTCGCTACATAGAAGGAGAGACCCACGAAGGTATCGGAGACCATCGAAGACAGACCCTGTTCTTCTGTGGACATGAGCCACAATGCACCCCCTTCAATACAGTGGAAGCTCTACAAAGGGCGAAGCGTGTGGTGGAACAACAATATGCAGTCGTGGGTGTGCTCGAAGACATGAACTCAACTCTACTGGCCCTCGAGCGATACATCCCTAAGTTCTTTAGAGGCGCGTGGCGGATGTATTGGGAGGAACTCCATACATTCAACCAAATAAACCGCAACTCATTCAAGCCACCTGTCTCCGAGGAAGTGAAAAATATTGTCCGAGCTAATTTCACACGAGAAATTGAATTTTACGAGTTCTGCAAGCAAAGGCTTCACATACAACTCAAAGCGCTAAGAGATCCCACCATTACCCTACCCTCGGCTCCTACGTCCAGTTTCGGAAGACGACATTTGTATGATAGATTATAATTATTATTTTTTATCTGTGCTCTACTTCACCCAGTCACGACTCTGTTTAGTCTTTTATAGATACAGCCAGTGGCGTGCATTCCATACAGACATAAAGACACTGCCTACCCTACCATTTACCAAACTCTGATCAATATTTAATATGCATAAATGAAATTCACAGTGCAGCGTCATTAAATTTTATTAATTGCGCAATGTAGTTATGAAATAAAAATATATTTCAAATATATTTTAGATCCATCTATCGGTATTTTGGTAGCATTATTATCTAATTTCTATAACACCGGCTCGGCTCAAGTCACTATTCATGCGCTGCACTAGCGCCGCCACAGGACCCAGTACGTCACGGGACGGCAAAGACACAAACTATCCGTGTCTAAGTTTTTATATGTGTGCTCTGCGTGTCTACGCATATTTTATATGTGTGCGTGCCTATAAACACGGCACACTGATGTAATAAAACCACGCACACAAACACACAAGGTAGGCAGTGTCTTTTTACGAAGATATACGAATTAGGTACGAACCGAATTCGGAACTACATCGAAAGTCGAAACTGAAGTTGAATATGCGACCAATTTAAGAAGTGTGATAATGTATACAATTTTGTAGCGGTAAAGACCATCTGCAAATAGTATCATTATTCGTTTGTTTTGTTTTGGAAATAACAAACGTTTACTTTGAGGTTAAATTTGTTTTTTGAGAAAATTAATAATGTTTACTACGACAATTTGCAAGTGAAGTGTTTTGAGAGTAACTAAATAGATTATGTATATCATCAGTGTATTTTGTAAGATAATAAGGCATACCTAATTTAACGAAAAATTCTTATTTTTGTTTTATGAATAAACTTATAACAAACAGAGAGTGATAGGAAAAAGGCCGATCTATAAATGGCTCTATACCGGAATTTGTAATACACAAAGGTAAAGTTAATCATTAATTACATAATATAGAATACTAGTTAGGATATCATACCTACTTTGACAATTATTTTATAGATAATATGAGCTATGTTCGTGATATGTTTTCCATTATTTTGCGGAAATACTATGTATCTCCAATCAAATATCAGTACTGCAATATGAAATATTAGTTTTTATGACTTAATATCATTACAATATTTCTGCCTACCCTGTCCAAAAACTCTGTGCACGCCCCTGGATACAGCATTATGTCTAGAGCATTATCTATAGCCAAGTTTTATCATAATTTGAAGTTCAAAATAACCATTTTGTATCTGTTTTTTTTTTTTGTATAATAAGGTCTGAATTGTTAAGTTTAGAAAGTCTTTTAAATTCTATAAGTATCCGAATTTCGGCTAATTGTATGTGGCTTATTGTATTTGAGATAGAGATGTTTTTTATTACATATATGAAAATTTATGAAATTTGTTCCTCAATTTGATTTAAAAGTTAAAGTTCTAGTTGGTGTCCAAAAGTAAATTAAAGATTGCTATAGATATTATAATAAATACCAAATTCCTATCTTTTAAATTTGAGTAGAAAATTGTATTTTAAATACAGACATGTGATATTAATTATGTATCAATAAATTTTGTTAAATATTCAAAGCTAAGTATGCTGTTGGAACAAATTTATATTAAAAGTGAAACGGTACTATACGACCTCGTAGCATTTGAATTTTTATTATTTTTAATATCTATATTATCTTTGTTGTAATATAGTAATAACGAGATGTAAATTATGCTTTCTTAAAGCTACTGGCACTTGGCAATATAATTTTAGTAAAATTTGATTAAGAAAATCTAAATTATGACTAAAAATGATTGTAAATATTAATTTTAAGTTGCGATATATTTAAGCGTGTGTTGTCATCATCTGACTAAAACATTAGTTGATATAAAAAAAAACACTAAACATAACTTTTACAAAAGACGAAACAGTCGAGTTACGAATCATCATTGTTTTAATATTAATGTAGCTATTTATTAAATTGTTTAAAATTAATATGAAATTTTTTTTTTTTAATAAAAAGAAATAGATTATAGTCAGGACAAGCAAACAGGGTACCACGCAAGTAATGCCATATGATCGAGCTAATTTTCTTATATACAGGGTGGAAATTTTCTATGAGCCCTGGAGGGCCATAGCTCCCAAACTGTTGAACGCATTTTGATTGTTTTTTTTGTTGAAACGTAATTTTGTCGCGTGAGTAGCTATGTTAATTTTTTTTTAAATAATAAATCAGTCAAACATAGCCGCGTCAAAGTCGCGTCATGGTAATACCGTCACATTATGGAGTAAGGCGACGATTTTGGTATCTTCGAATCTTGCCAAAGAAGTTTCACTTTTGACACATGTGACTGGGGACCGTTACAAACTACTGCTTTATATTTTAATTTTATTTCTTTTTTCATTTATTCCAGGATCAATTATCAACATTTTCGGAGGAGCACCCGGTCCTGCTCACGGAGGCTCCGCTTAACCCGCGCAGGAATAGAGAGAAGGCCGCGGAGGTTTTCTTTGAGACGTTCAATGTGCCAGCGTTGTTCCTGTCCATGCAGGCTGTGCTTAGTTTGTGAGTGTTTTTAATTATTAATAGCTTTTTTATAAGTTTTTAAGTATTTTCTTATTTTTGTTGCCAATTTTCTGTGTCACACTGTCTCGCTATGAAAAATGGTATTAAGGGGTAATATTTTGTTATTGCTTTAAATAAATTACAAATTGTGTCTTAACCTAGCTTAGGGGCTAGGATACATTGTAATAAACAGCGGTCTTATCGCTAAATAGCGATTTCTTCCAGACAAGCGGTTGTACGTATATAAATTATTATAAAGCTGAAGAGTTTGTTTGTTTGAACGCGCTAATCTCATCTTGAATTACTGGTCCGATTTGAAAAATTCTTTCAGTGTTAGATAGCCCATTTATCGAGGAAGGCTATAGGCTATAATCTTCACGCTAAGACCAAAAGGAGCGGAGCCACGCGGGTGAAACCGCGGAGCACAGCTAGTAATGAATAAATCGCGTTTAAAATCACAATTTCTTAATGTGTAATAAAATTTTCGACATCACGCATGAACGGTAGGACCATAGAAATCTAAATAACAAGACACATAGAAGTGCTATAATGTCGAAAATGACGAAAACTTATAATGACGAAAACAGCTGTCGCCAAAATCAACACATTTAAACCGATAGCTAAACAGTACACACAAGTAAACTATGCCTTTTATTGGACAGCTTGATTTTAGTGAAAACTAACTTAAATATTAAATTAAGCTTTTTAATATGTATCCTAACGCACGAATTTATGGTTTATTTTAGAATAACATCCCTAAGTATATGAGACGTTTTGTTTATTTTTGCTCTAATACGCAAAAATTCGGCTTTTCTACAACAGAGGTTGTCAACTTTGAACATAAACTCATAGAAATAAGGTTGAAATTTGTGTTAAACGTGATAATAAGAATGGTCGACTGTGTCATTCATTGTTATTTCGATTACTATGGTGACACTCGTAATACTTGTAAATATTCTATAATTTTAAGGAAAAAACGGCAATATTTAATAAACAAAAATACTTACCGGTGAAATTTTATTCCTTTATTAGTATAATTACAATTTATGGAAGGATTTCCGCACTGGGAAATGCTGTAACACACCATGTTTACTCACGCACGTGTCAGGAACAACTGAACAAGCGACCACCAAGCGACGAACAGACTTGTGGCATGGTAAACACCTGAGCGGCGACAATGTCAAGCGCGCTTACCACTTCTATTGCCTTGTTATTTAGATTTCTATGGGTAGGACCGATTTAGATAATTCCTATTTTGATGTGTTCATTATTGTCAAAGGATTATTGTTGAAGGATCTTATGTAAAAAAAACTCAAGAAATTTGCACTAAAAAATAAGAAAATTCGAAAATACCTTATATTTAAATTTCACGGGTTTGCCAATTTTCGCGAAGATAGGACGTCTGTCGGGTCATATAGTTACATTTATATATTTATCCCACAGATACGCAACAGGCCGCACTACAGGTGTGGTTTTAGACTCAGGTGACGGGGTCACCCACTCTGTTCCGATTTACGAAGGGTTCGCTATGCCCCATAGTATCATGCGGGTGGATGTAGCAGGACGTGACGTCACTAGGTATTTGAGGTGAGTAATCTAGAAATATTTAATTATTTTATACATTAATTTTTGAGTTGTTAAGTTGGCTTCACACTGCACAAACCATAAGCGAGCTTGATCGCACCAAAATTCCGGTATTCTAGTGTTACTCTTGCTAACTCGGACGCTGGGCTTGCTGACGGAGCTCTATTTTCATTTTGTATATTCTTATGACTTCGTGTAAAGTCTGGGGTCACCAATTTGCCTTTTGGTTAGTAGTTGTTGAATGAAAGGCAATTAGAAGAATAATATATATTTATAATATGTATATAAATTGTTTTACATTGTTAAGCAAGCAATAGCAAGATTCTTTAAAAAAAAAAACAGATTCAAAGATACCGAAATTGTCGCCTTACTGTATGACGTGACGGTATTGCCATGACGACATTATACTGCCCACCATACACTAAAGTGCAGTAACAGCAAAATCACGATTTCGAGTAAAACGCATTTAAAGTTAAGAATTGATTTTAAAAAATCAACAGAATGATAAGCAAAAAAATTTGAATGCAGAAAGGTTGTAAAGGCATAGGTTCACACGTTAAAGCAATAAAAAAAAATATATCTTAATAACTGAATTTATTATGGCCATTTATTCTTTTTGGTGCCTATTACTGCATAGCCTTTTTTGTAAAAAATACCATTTTAAACTTAGTAAAATGCAGCAAAAAGCCCTATTACTGCGTTTGGATCAGTTATTTTGTCAAGAAACCCAACTAACATGCAGTAAGGTCAAAAAAATACTGCATTTTAGTTAGTTTTTTAAGAAAAAAGTGTTCAATTTACTAGTGCAGTAAGAAAAATAGCTAGTTCACAGTTGCAGTATTTAAAACATTAACTGCACTTTAGCTAGGAATAATCATATCTGTGTCATTATGCTATCCAAACTAATCTGCAGTAATGCTGTATTTTACTGCGTGTTAGTCAGTTTATAATGATAAAAGAATGTTAAGTATTCACAACTAAAATGCGACAAGCTTTGATTTTACTGCATTTTAGTTGGGAGTTCGTGACAATAAATTGTATTTTCTTAATTTGCAGTAAAAATAGCTTGTATGGCGGTAAATTTTACTGCGTATTAATTTTTTTTTTAATTTTTTTCCAGAAATATAAAACTATCTAAAGAACTGTAAAATTATATTGCTTACTGCATTTTAGTTATGAAACCTTAAAATTTAATCTGCAGTATAATTTATACTGTATTTTAGTTGGGAAATCACGCCAAATTGTTAATTTTTTTCGTTTGCAGTAAGTGAAAACTGTTAAATAAAAACCATTCTTATAGTCTTAGAAATAAGTAAGTTAATTCAATAGAAAGCTTAAGAAACCCGCTTTCAGAATCACTAATAAAACGAAAAATCACAAAAGGGCTGTTACTGCTCTTTAGTCTCTGGTGGGCAGTATACATGTGTTTCACTGATCGATTTTCTTTAGGGACAAGTAAGTGATCAGCCTTCTGTGTCTTGCCAGACCGAGACATTTTTATTTTCTCCGCCTCCACCGGGAATCGAACCCAGGACCCCTCGGTGTTACGCTCACGCGTCAACCACTGTACCAAGGAGGCGGTTAAAGTTAATATAAGAATGTTAAAAAGCTCATAAAAAAAACCCTCTTACAGGCTGCTCCTCCGCAAAGAGGGTGTAAACCTCCGTACATCAGCAGAACTAGAAATAGTGAAAGCGATCAAGGAAAGAGCATGCTACCTGTCTCCGAACCCCCTCAAAGAGGAGACCCTGGATTCTGAACGAGCACATTATACACTGCCTGATGGGACTCAGTTGGAGGTAGATATATTTATTGAAGTGAAACTTCTTTATCGGGGTTGGAAAAAAATTTAGTGTAACATTTTTTCGTTACGCGTGACATTTTTCCGTTACGCGCCATCTTTTTCTTATCCCTACCACGCGTGATTCGACGTATTTCTGTTAAGTTGCATATTATAGTAAATTATTTTTTGAAAAATAAGGTCATAAAGAAGTTTGACTTCTTACGTGTGTACACTAGTACACGCACTATTATAATACTTATTGAGAATATCTATGCATCCTATCCTACTTCCTACTAATTTTATAAATGCGAAAGTTTGTGAGGATGGATATATGAGTATGTTTGTTACTCTTTCACGCAAATACTACTGAACCGATTACAATGAAATTTAGTACACATATAGAGGGTAACTTGGATTAACACATAGAATAGGTTTTATCCCGGAAATCCCACGGGAACGGGAACTATGCGGGTTTTTATGAAAACGCGGGCGGAAAGCTAGTATAATAAAATCGTAGGAAAGTCAAAACTGTACATATGTAGAATATTTTTAAAGAATACTTGGGGCGTGATTTTCAATTGATATCGAAGCTAACTTAGAATTTTTGTCTGTTTTTCTGTATGTGCCATAAGGAATATAACTGTGTTGTAAGAGACAGTGTTTTTTCAAGTGTGTGGAGATAAAAGAGAATAAAAATAGCTTTAGATTTTTTTTATGGAATTGTATTACTATATAAATTATTCAAGATAGTTCTTTTGGAAACTGACTATTTTCTACAATGAATGTCGAAAGTGTTGAAAATAAAAAAGAAATAATCGTATTGTATCAATTTTTATTAGCAACTAGCGGTCCGCCCCGGCTTCGCCCGTGGTACATATTTACGTTTTCTCTACATAAAAACCATCCTCGTATTTCAAGGAATATAATAAAAAAAGAATTATCGAAATCGGTTCAGCCGATCTCGAGTTATGCGCTTACCAACACATTTTGCGATTCATTTTTATATATAAGATTCTAAAAAACTACTTCGAAATAATTATATTTTATTCCTATACACAGATTGGTCCAGCGAGGTTCCGTGCGCCAGAAGTTTTATTCCGACCAGACCTCATTGGTGAAGAATGTGAAGGTATGATTATAATTCAACCGTCACTTACACTTATAATTTACAACTGATTCACTTACATTTAAACAGATAACTTACACTTGCAATACACTTAAAATTTACAGCTTATTTTTACTCAAATAATTTTAAAAGGTGATTTTGAATATTGTAATACATACAAAGAAATTAAACTCAAACTCAAACATATTAGTAAATATACATTATTTATTCAATTAGACTTCTTCGAGAAGCACTTTTGAAACGTCATTACATATTTTTAACATTTACCACCGATTCAGAAAGCAGTATCTACGGAGAAGAACCAACAAAAAACTCCGTAGTTGTTCTTTTAAATCATGTCAGTTTTACAATTTAATTTTACAAAATACATATGTAACATCATCTTTCTTATATATAAAAATGAATCGCAAAATGTGTTGGTAAGCGCATAACTCGAGAACGGCTGAACCGATTTCGATAATTCTTTTTTTATTATATTCCTTGAAGTACGAGGATGGTTCTTATGTAGAGAAAACGTAAACATGTACCACGGGCGAAGCCGGGGCGGACCGCTAGTATATTATAATAATATGCCAAAGAACTGTCCTGTGATTTTACGCGACAACCCTCCATGGGTTTTTATCGTCCATATATTCCTTAATACTGTAATAGGCTTTGTTATTTACTCATATTCATATTCCTTTTTTTGAAGCGGATTGAATAAAAGAAAATACTTTTCTGTTGCACTTTTGCACTATCACATAATCTTCTTGCATTTCCTTTCCTACCAGCAAATATTTAGTTATAGTAGTAGTAAGTAGCAATAAATGTGTAATACATTACATAAATATAAAATTTATTAATTTAAAAATAAGAATAGCCCTTTAGGGCTAAGTATTTGTTCTATAGCAGTTTTCTTTTTTTTTATAACATTTCAAATTAAATATTCCAGGCCTCCACGAAGTCCTAATGTTCGCTATACAAAAGTCTGACATGGATCTGCGCAAAGTTCTCTACCAGAACATAGTGCTGAGCGGCGGTTCGACGCTGTTCCGCGGGTTTGGGGACCGTCTACTCGCGGAGATCAGGCGTCTGGCACCTAAGGATATGAAGATTAGGGTAAAATACTGTTTAATATGATATCGGAGATCAGGCGTCTGGCACCTAAGGATATGAAGATTAGGGTGAGAGTCTGATTAATTTGAAGTATAGTGTCTGGTGGCATTAACTGATGATGGTGATGAGGTGTCTGGCACCTAAGGATATGAAGATTAGGGTAAAATATTGTTTAATATAATGTAGGCTGTAAGTAAATGGCATCAAGGGTCTGGTTAGATCGTCTGATGGTGGAGATACGGCGTCTAGCGCTCAGACGGATATAAAGATTAGAGTAAATATTTAAATATGATGTAGGCTGTAAGAAAATAATATTAAGTGTCTAGTGAAGTCGTCTGATTAAGGGAAACCACTGTTCGATATGAAAGCGACTTTAAAAAACGTATAAGTACTGTGTGTGGCGAGGTCTTCTGATGGTGGAGATAGAGTGTCTGGCATATAGGATTCTGATTAAGGTGAATAACAATAGAAATAGAACGTCTGACAGTGAAGAAGTTGCAAATTAGGGTATATAGTATAAAGTATCTGGTAAGATCGTCTGATAGTGAAGATAAGGCGTCTGGCAACTATGAATATTAAGATTAGTGTAAAATGTTGATGAATTTGAAACGGGCTTTAAAAAAGCTGAATTTCTCACAATATTCGACTTTTCATGTTTTGTATTGTTTTCTTTCCAGATCTCAGCACCGCAAGAGCGTCTATACTCAACGTGGATCGGGGGTTCGATTCTCGCGTCATTAGATACGTTCAGAAAGATGTGGGTCTCGAAACGAGAGTACGATGAAGAGGGCCACAGAGCTGTGCATCGCAAGACATTCTAATTTATTTTAATGTATTTAAATTATTCGCTATGAATTTAACGCCCGTTTATACGACACGATGTGTCGTGACAATCTTTTGAGTGAATCGTGAGATTGTTGTAGTTTCAATTAAGAAATGTTTTGTAATTTTTCATAGACTCTGGCATTTTAGGAAATTTTTTCTAGCTAAGGTTTTTTTTTTTAATAATAGCTTCTTCTACGCACTGATAATAAAGCTTTCATTGATGAAAGATTTTCAAAAAACAAAAAGATTAAGTACTTTACGTTCACATTTTTACCACTTCATTTTACATATTAATATTGTATTTATTTTGGTATTGTTAATATTTTTTTATTTGACATGCCTTATATTGAGGTGCTATTTTTACGATAGGAAGCTTCAAACACGTATTCATACAATCGTTTTTCTCTGTCACACCTGGTAAAGTGAGATATAGCAAGAATAGATAGCATAGCTCAATTATTTATTCAACTAGACTTCGTTTAGAAGCACTTTTTAATCGTCAAAATACACAAAATAAATAATTTACCAGCATATTTCAATGATAACATTATTTGGCTTAATTTTACTAGTGTTTCAATTGCAAATACATTAAAAATAGTGTGTTATGGATGTTTGTTTTGACTGTATGCTTATGATATCGTCGAGTATGATTGAAGTATGTTTTAGTAGTCAATGTCTCATAATATTCCTTCTATAATTCTATAAAAAAATCATCCAAGTTATTCAACGTTATTTTAAACATGTAGCCGACGGAAAGTTCAATCGAATGTACAATATGTAAAAAATATCGTCAACGATAAAAAACGGTCGTAACGACGTCGTATAAACGGGCCCCAAGTCACTTGGTATTGACTGCGGCGTTGCTTATTAGTTATACTAATTATGATAACACGAATAATAGCTTAATAATAATCGAAAATTAATCAACATTATAAATTGCGTTACAGTTAAAAATAAATAAGTTATTAAAAACTAGCGGTCCGCCCCGGCTTCGACCGTGGTACATGTTTACGTTTTCTCTATAAGAACCATCCTTGTACTTCAAGGAATATTAGAATTAACGAAATTGGTTCAGCCTTTCTCGAGATTTGAGGTTAGAAACACGTTTGGCGATTCATTTTTATTATATACAAGATTAGCTAAGAGTGAAAAAGACAAATTTAAGCATAAAAATGTTTTGAACTGTGACGTAATTTATAAATGTTACCATATCGCAAGGTTGTTATTTCACAGGCAGAGACAACTTAAGAAAACATGTATCATAGACATTTGTATGTCAATTTTTCATAAAAAAGCATAAAAAGTATTTATATATTGTTACAGATAAAATATAATGTATGTATTATTTAAATTTTTCATACAGAGATGAGATCACGGGAAGTATGTTAATCTAAAACCAAGCTTATCAGTTGTTTGCTAATCTGTGGTTCTTCTGCTTAATTTTTAGTCTACAATTATAAATTGTCTCTGTTATTAAATCAATAAGCAGCTATACACTTTTCTTTGCATAAAGACCAATTTTTTAGTTAAGTTCGAATAATGTACGTGCATGTATTTTTAACTGGCAATTTTTTGCTAAAAAAAAGTTAGAATGAATACATTTTTTAATCTGGCAATATTGTTAAAATGAAATAATTAAAATCAATAGTACTAATATATGCACGTAACACATAGATGTATGAAGCTCATAAAGTATTTATTAGAGATTTTTTTATTCCAATTAAATTATTTTTTTCTCTATGATTTTGTTTTATTCTATACGAGCGGTCCGCCCGGTTTCGCCCGTGGTATGTCTAAGTTTTCTCTTCATACGAACCAGCCTCGTAGCAGCAGATCCATGAGTTTGTATTAAAACCTAGTAAGACTAATTTTTAGCCGACATTTTGCTTATCTTTTTTTGCAAGACAGAATAAATAGAATTAGAAAATAACAGATTTCAATTTTTGTCTAATTACCTAAGTACTTCCTAAATATAATTTAATATTAATTAATAATCTTAAATTAATCTCAAACTATTATCAAATTATTTCTAACACGGCAGGCTTAGTAGTAATAAAACATTTTTTTTACAAATTGATTGAAAACAAAATCGTTAAATTAAAAAAAAATATATTATTTCCCCATCCCTAGTTATAACATCCCAGCCGTGAAATCGATAAGTAAATAAAAATATCTTACATAATAAAACAGCCCATCAAATAAAACTAAGATAACCCGAATAAATAATAAAGATAATTTCAATTGATAAAAAACACGATTGAAGATTGAAGTTATTTCTCCTGTCAAACGCGCCGCAGACTGACGTGTGAAAATGGCGGCAAAAATTCCTGTTATTACTTTTAATAATGGAAAAACGATCCCTATCATGGGATTGGGAACATGGAAGGTAAGTTTTTTTTATTTTGTTGTCTAAAAAAAGTAATGTCCAGAAATAGGTAAGTATCCGTAGTATTTGTTAGAGTAACAACATGAATAGATGTTTTGACAGATGAGGTTTAAAGTTATTTCAAGGCTTTTTCATTTTTAAAGTTATTTCTGTAGTCAAATGTACAATTTATCGAAATAATATAAGATTATGTTAACCATGAAACATAATATGTAGGTAAGTATCTAATTATTTCCTGTCGAACAAAAAATATACTACCACAGTTTATTTCCGTTTTTTTGTCATCGATTGGTTGCCTTGAAAACTATTCAAAAGGCCCCCAATAACTGTAAAAATCCATTTCAATTATTGTAGCATAGGTACTTTTAATTTCATTTTGTGGAATATTATTTGTCAAAATTATTATATATTATATCGTTCCAAATTTATCCAACTAATTTGCCGCCGGACCTAGGTTATGAGCAACGAAGGTCACCTAGTACCTACTACATAATATGAAAAGTAGGTAGTTAGTTATTATTACTTGTAAATTAGCGTTGGCGCCTATATAAGACTTTATTGGTGGACCCTGTACATACCACAGGTACATAATTTATATGTAAAGGTTTTGTAATCTAAAGGACTGGCTCAGAGCTCATCGCTAAAAGCTTTTAATGTCAAGGTCAAGATTATTTACTTGGATTTAGACACCAAAATAACAAAGTAGCACTATTCACGTACGGCAATACAATTAAACCTTAGAAAATATACACTCAATTTACCCGCATAAACGAAAATCAGCCTGTTGTAATGTGCCTATTTCGTAAATAGTTAAATAGGTTAAAGGCGAAGTTCGTTATATTCAAATTATACTTTTTAACCGTTCTTAAAAACGACGGAGGTGCCAGGAGGTACACAGGTTGTAGATTTTTTTTAATTACCTTTTTCTTAAGTTCAATATTTTATGTTATTTTACTCCCAACTTTAAATTACTATAGGAAAAATTCAGTTCAAATTTTACAACTTCTCTAGATAAGATCTGCCATAACCCCATTGACTTGTGATAACTTATCTATGGCAAATTTATTACCTTTATCGGTTCATTGTACATGCGTGCGTGAAGTAACGCAAATAAAAAAATAACAATTAGGTATTATCATAATTGTTATTAATTTATCTTTTGTTTCTATGTTGTACTTTTTTTATGGACAGTCAATTAACCAAACACGTACGTCTGTGATTTGAACTTTCTTATCGAATTCATATAAGTATGTATTTATTTCTTTTTCGATTTACGTAGGTACATACTCAACGAAAAAACTTCCGCACATCGCATAAATATGTATTTTCAGCAATTTTAGTTATTAGAGTTACTCTAGTGAAGTTGTACGGAACCTTTAGTATCACGACTGCGACTCGGATTTGACTCATACTAAAAAATGGCTCGACTGTGCGCTTATTCGCTAATCGCTCATCTATAGGTTCTTTACTATTACTTTTATTTCAATAACTGTGTAATGTAATGTAACTCTTGTATTTTTATTTTTGCCTAACGGATCTTAGTTGTCCATTAATGTGCATAATAATTCAATATTTTTTATTTACTTGTAATATAATAATAATTATTGTAATATAGTGTTATGTTATCATTTATCTGTGTCTTTGCTTGAATCAGTTGTTGAATGCCTCCTTGAGATGATTAAATAATGCATTATCATTTAATAACCCTTCATAATTGAATATAATTGTTGTAATGGTTGTAATAATATTAATCTAGCTGTTAAGCTGTCTAGACTCTAGAGTGCACACTCGGGGATCACCTTCGTATTCAAAAGTCCTGAGATTTTAACCGCGATCAAAGTTCAAGCAAACTATAGCTTTATCAGTTAGGTTTTTAGTCCGAGATTTTAGTCAAGGGAATTGCAGTTTCCTAAAAAATCTTGTTGAACAAGTGTCGAATACAGATTAATAGTTAAAAATTATGAACGTTTAAAAGTTGAACTATATTATATTATATCAAATAGAAACATTTAACACCAGTTATCACAAATATTTTACACTTATTGATTCTACAAGTATTACTTTTTGTTTTTAAATTATATTTTAATAAATTTAGAAATGTTACCAATTGCAAGTAACACAGTGGTAACACTAAACACAGGCTGTCATATATCTGTCAAACGTTTTAAGACATTGGCATTTGGCTTGTCAAAATTAAAAAAAAATATTTGCATGAAAGTCGATGAAAGTGAACGGCGCGCGGCCGGTGTTTTCAATTCGATCTTTTATTATATAGTTATTATTCGAACGGCTGGTAGTGTTACGCGCCGGCTTAATTGAATTATTTATTCATTACATTAAGCGGTTATAATAATGGCAGATAAAGTGCCCTTAGTTAAATTGGAAAATGGTTATGATTGTCCCATTCTTGGGCTTGGAACATGGCAAGTAAGTAATTTATAATTTCCTGCACTTATTGATTGCCCTATAAGGCTTTAAATTATAATTTATGTCTATTAAATGATTATTACACCCTTAAAAATATTTTTACCAGGTAATAATTGGAATATAATTGCCTTGTATAAGGTTCTCATAAATAAATTATATGTAATACAATATTGCTTAGTCAAATTGACTTCATATTTCATAATATAGGAATTAGGAACTACAGTTTCAATATTTCACTATCGTAAATCAGATTCTTTCTAAAAGTTTCCAACTCACACATTTGTTGTTATACATAAATAAATATACGAACTATTTTAATTTAATAATACTATGGAGTTATTTAATATAACTATGGAGCCAAAAAAACTGGTTGATAAAATCACTGATAGTCTATTTATTTGAAAACTAGATTTCCACCTGCGGATCTGAAAGGAAAACCCGCATAGTTCCCATTCCCGTGGGATTTCCGGGATAAAACCTATCCTATGTGTTACAGTGTTAATCCAAGTTACCGTCTATATGTGTGCTAAATTTCATTGTAATTGGTTCAGTAGTTTATGTGTGAAAACCATACATACATACAAACCTTTCCTCTTTATAATATTAGTATAGAAGTATAGATATAGATAAACATTTTGATAATTTTAATTGACAGATAAGCTAAACAAAATATATCCAGAGGTTGAGGTACTATAAAATTTACAACAAGACCTAGTAACAATACTTACGACACACATTTTGTTAAATAACAATTTATACAATGGCCTATTAATTGATAAAATTTGCAATGAAAAGCTATATTAATTTTAACTTATTGAGTGATTGTTTTTAATTGATACTAAGTAGGTTAAGTACGCATTGGACTCACAACAATAAAGGTTCCATAGAAATAAGTTTAAGAGCAACTACAAAAAAATTGGGTCGCAATTTTTGGCGGTGCCAACCGTAACTATACTTCGATTTTTTAAGATTTTTTAAAGCCTATATAAAATTTTAGATTTTTTTATCAACAACCATGTCACATGTTACTTTGTTGAATAACATGTTTTTTGTCATCAAGACTCAAATTATTCAACCAATAAAAAATATAAAAAAAAAAAATCGAAGTATAGTTACGGTTGGCACTGCCAAAAATTGCGACCCAATTTTTTTGTAGTTGCTCTTAAACTTATTTCTATGGAACCTTAATTGTTGTGAGTCCAATGCGTACTTAACCTACTTACTATCTACTTAGTATCAATTTATACTATCAAATAAAAAATATACATAAATCGTACAATGTAATATTGATGATAAAATCCTCCATGATCCTAAATCAATATAAGAGGTAACAAGCTCAACATGTCTAGGATTATTGAAACACAGATAACATATCTGTATAAATAGTGTATTTTCTCCATGCAATATCTTTAAATATAGATAATGATTATTTTGATAAGAAAATTCACACAGAACCGATGAACCGATGAACAGATAATTTTTTTTAAAATAGATGTAGACCTACATCTATTTAAAAAAAATTACTACCGTGTTTGTATAAATTTAACACAATTAGTTAATTATAACTTAACCAAACCCTTATGATAAAGAGGGATGATTAAATTTGTATGTAACTAATATATTCAAAAATAACTATATCAATGATAAAAAAATTTAACCACTAGAAAGCTACATCTTTACTACTTTCTTGGTCTTTTAAAAGCATTATTTTTCCCATTTGCAATATTTTTCACTGATACACTGCTCCTTTTGGCCGTTGCATCTTATGTCTGTTTAACTGTAGGGCTACCTTTCTCCATAGTACCACAGTAAACAGACACAAACAGTAGTGTAACTCCCTAAAAAAAAATGTATGCGTGTACTAGAGTACACACGTAAGAAGTGAAACTTCTTTATGACCTTAAAAATGTCACGAGTATGGCGTAACGCAAAAATGTCACGCGTACGGCGTAACGCAAAAATGTCACGCGTACGGCGTAACGCAAAAATGTTACACTAAATTTTTGTCCAACCCCGATAAAGAAGTTTCACTTCAAAAACGTTCGAAGCCGCTAGCAACTTGTAACAACTTGTTGATGAGACTCCTAAGCTTACCCTTAGTGGTCTCGTCAATGCGTTTGTTTGTGTATGTTTTATAGGGAATTTCGTTACTATTATTGTGATAATAACTATATGCTTAAATGGTCAAATACTAAAGAATTACAATACCAAACAATTAGGCCATGACACATTTACAGTCGATACAATTGTTCAGCCGTTTAATTGTTAAACAGAGCGAAAAATTCGCATTTCCTCAGTATAAGTTACTTGATTGATTTGCGTAACTGGATTTATAATTTAAGGCAATTAGAGCAAACTACATTTGTTATGTTGTAAATTGAAGAATATCAACTAGCTGTGTCCCGCGGTTTCACCCGCGTGGCTCAGCTCCTGTTGGTCTTAGCGTGATGATATATAGCCTATAGGCTTCCACTATAAATGGACTATCTAACACCGAAATAATTTTTCAAATCAGACCAGCAGTTCCTGAGATTAGCGCGTTCAAACAAACAAACTCTTCAGCTTTATAATATTAGTATACATTATCGTTATAGCAACATAAGTATTGATAATAAGCAAAATTTATATGTAAAAGAAACATTTTAGGGTTAGTTCTACTCTTATTGGATGCATAGCCTTCATAGAAATCTAAATAACAAGACACATAGAAGTGCTTTAATGTCATAATTCGTATGAAAACCGCTGTCGCCAAAATCAACACATTCAAACCGAAAGCTAAACAGTACACACAAGTAAACTATGCCTTTTATTGGACAGCTTGATTTTAGTGAAAACTAACTTATCTATTAAATTAAGCTTTTGAATATGTATCCTAACGCAAGAATTTTCGGTTTATTTTAGAATAACATCCCTAAGTATATGAGACTTTTTGCTCCAATACGAACAAACGTGATAATAAGAATGGTCGACTGTGTCATTCATTGTTATTTCGATTACTATGGTGACACTCGTAATACTTGTAAATATTCTATAATTTTAAGGAAAAACGGCATTATTTCTAAAAAAAAAATATTTTCCGATGAAATATTATTCCTTTATAATTATAATTACAACTTGTGGAAGAATTTCCGCAATGGGAATTGCTGAAACACACCATGTATACACTCATAGGTCTCCAGAGCAACTGAACAGTGACGAATGCACTGGTGATGTGCAAATCACCTGAGTGGCGACAAGGTCACGCACGCTTACGACTTCTAGTGTCTTGTTATTTAGATTTCTATGATAGCCTTCCTCGAGCTTTAAAAACATACAGGGATTGTTACGTTACAAATGAGTAGTTCCTGAGGTTAGCGCGTTCAACCAAAAAACAAATTTCATGATTATTTTATAGATTAGTTCTCTCAGCTTACGCGGATAGACTCTGAAAAACTAATTTTACTTGGATTAGAACCTTCCTAATCGTTTTTTTTTTCAAGGGTCGAGTAGTTTTGATTTTTTCGTAACAAACATATACATATAATAAATCCTTTTTAAGATATAATTATAGATAACTAGCGGTCCGCCCCGGCTTCGCCCGTTGTACATGTTTACGTTTTCTCTACATAAGAACCATCCTCGTACTTCAAGGAATATAATAAAAAAAGAATTATCGAAATCGATTCAGCCGTTCTCGAGTTATGCGCTTACCAACACATTTTGCGATTCATTTTTATATATAAAGAAGATTATAGGGAAATGAATATGCATAACATATTAACAGAAGAACTATCATATCATCATTTTATACGATTTTCTCAGTAAAGGTCAGAAAATTATCTCATGGAGACGAAATCTGATACACATTAAAGAAAGTCTAGTAATTCTATATGATGTGAAGAGAGATCTAATGTGGGCCGTAGGCGCCGCTCTTGTTACCCGACTGCGTCATATATTATAGTTAATAGTTATGTTTTTCGACCATATGCATGTATATTGGGTAGGTTTTTTAACCGACTACAAAAAACGAGGACGTTCTGGTTTCGACTGTATTTTTTGGCTTCTTACCTCCACTTCTTCAAATGGCTGGATGCACCGATTTTGATGATTCTGTTTTCATGTATACGTAAATTTGTTGAAATTATGATGGCATTTCTACAGCGTCTACAGAGTATACAAATACTTTTAACATACACGATATATTTTTAAAGAATGAAAAAAATCGATCACGTTGCGGGATTCGAGCTCGCGTCTTTCGCGGAAGATGCCTTTCTTCATAGACTTCCGTCTCGTGATCGATTTTTCAACTTCCCTTCTCTTCTCTATCACTGCTTAATATAAAACAAAGTCGCTTTCTCTGTCCCTATGTATGCAACTACGCAACAGATAGAGTGATACAAGAGGAAGGTTTTAGTATATAATTTATTATGTTTTAGACAAAGCGGGCGAAGCCGCAGCGGAAAGCTAGTTGTATATAAAATTCTCGTGTTACGATGGTAGTTACCATACACCTCCGAAACGGTTGGAACGATTTTTATGAAATTGTATGTGCCTATTAAAGAATTTTCCAAAGGCCTAAGTGATAAGGAGTAAGGCAGAACAACGATAGTCGTGACAGCTAGTCTTATTCTAAAAAAATATCACTTATAAAGCATTTGAATTCTATAAAACTTAATATCGAATTAAAGGTAACATGCTATTTCAGTCGAAGCCCGGTGAAGTGACGCAAGCAGTGAAAGATGCCATCGACATTGGTTACCGTCACATTGACTGCGCGTTCGTTTACGGCAACGAGAAGGAGGTCGGTGAAGCTATCACTGCCAAAATCAATGAGGGTGTTGTTAAAAGGTGAGTTACTCTTTATTTTTTCCCTGTCTTACTCACTCTTTAATTCTTGCTCACTATTTCTATCTACATTGAAGAAGAGTTTGTTTGTTTGAACGCGCTAATCTCAACTACTGGTCCGATTTGAAAATTTCTTTCGGTGTTAGACAGCCCATTTATCGAGGAAGGCTATATAATATATTCAAATTCAAATTCATTTATTTACAAGAATGTAGTTACAAAAAAGGTGTTATTACAATGTTAAGGCGCTAATACATTCTACCCACTTTCTGGCCTCTGGGTGTGCAAATATTTACTTAAATGGAAATAAGTTAAATTACACTACACCAACACTACACAAATTCTTCGCGTCACTAATCACTATTGTTAAACGTCACTATAGTCACGCTAAAACCAATAGGAGCGAAGCAATGCGGGTAAAACCGCAAGGCGCAGCTAGTATATTATAAGTACCGAAACTATTTGACTAAATATCAAGTTTCCATCACCCCCAGGGAGGATCTATTCATCACCTCCAAGTTGTGGAACACCTTCCACCGACCTGACCTGGTGAAGGGAGCCTTACTGAAAACGCTCGAGAATCTCAATATCAAATACATTGACTTGTATCTGATCCACTGGCCTCAGGGTTATAAGGTATGTACAAAATATGATAAAAAAATACTTTTAAAAAGCTTTTTTTAAAAGCACATTTTTATAGTTTACTGATACATAGCATGAAAACAGGCGAATTTTTTTTTATTTTTCTTTTCTGACCTCTATACACTGTCACGAAGTCCTGCTATTTCATTTACATATGCAAAATACAAGTTAACTTTAAAAAACATTCAATAAAACAACAAACTTATTTGTTGCTTACGATAAGCAGTCTTTGATTGCCCCAATAATATGTATTATGAATACGTAGAAGTTCTTTTGGTGACCCAAAAATATACATTTTTAGGCTTTCTTTTAACCCTTTTCAATCTCTTATTCATATATTATATCATCTTATTCTATCTTCACATTGTCTCCATTCAAACTTATCCACCCATTTTTGATATTTTTCTGCACACACCACGACTTTTTCCCCATTTTCACGCCCTTCTCCCCACATTCCAGGAGGACGGGGAGCTTTTCCCCGCAGATGCGTCCGGTAAGATCCAGTTCTCGGACGTCGACTATGTGGACACTTGGCAAGCGTTGGAGCCCCTCGTTGGTGAGGGTCTGGTGAAGAGTATTGGAGTGTCGAACTTTAACTCGAAGCAAATTGAGAGGTTGTTGAAAAGTGCGAAGATTAAGCCGGTTGTTAATCAGGTAAGTGGAAAAAAGGGGGCTTTTTAGTGAAGTAAGTGGGTGGTTAAATTAAAAATACATAATAATAGTTTAAAAAAACTAAAAAACACGCTTTTAGTTCGGTTTTCTATAAAACGCGTGTTTTTTATTTTTTTTTAATTATTATTTATTTTATCAAATTAGTGTATTGTCATCGGTCCTAAATAAATCTACAAAGTTTGAACGAAATCTGGCCGTTAAAAGTGGGTCAAAATCGCGCCCAAAGAAGTCGGTTACAAACATACAGGTGAAGCTAATATAAAGCGTGTAAAAATGGAGATTTTACTAAATAAAGGGGTGGCTTTTTGGGTTGATAGATAGTGTTTTAGGTGGATAAATAAAAAATGGAGATTTTTTCGTAAATAATGTGTTTTGAGTATCGGTGTATCGAACTTTAAGTCGAAGGAAAATTGAGAGGTTGTTGAAAAGTGCGAAGGTTAAGCCGGTTGTTAACCAGGTAGTATTTTTGGGAAAAAAAATATTAATTTATACATGTATGTAATGTATTTATGATTAGGTAGAAAAAGGGTTTTTTGGGTGGGTTGGTGGCATAGAAATCTAAATAACAAGACACTAGAAGTCGTAAGCGTGCGTGACCTTGTCGCCACTCAGGTGATTTGCACATCACCAGTGCATTCGTCACTGTTCAGTTGCTCTGGAGACGTATGAGTGTATACATGGTGTGTTTCAGCAATTTCCATTGCGGAAATTCTTCCACAAGTTGTAATTATAAGTATAAAGGAATAATATTTCATCGGAAAATATTTTTTTTTAGAAATAATGCCGTTTTTCCTTAAAATTATAGAATATTTACAAGTATTACGAGTGTCACCATAGTAATCGAAATAACAATGAATGACACAGTCGACCATTCTTATTATCACGTTTGTTCGTATTGGAGCAAAAAGTCTCATATACTTAGGGATGTTATTCTAAAATAAACCGTAAATTCGTGCGTTAGGATACATATTCAAAAGCTTAATTTAATAGATAAGTTAGTTTTCACTAAAATCAAGCTGTCCAATAAAAGGCATAGTTTACTTGTGTGTACTGTTCAGCTTTCGGTTTGAATGTGTTGATTTTGGCGACAGCGGTTTTCATACGAATTATGACATTAAAGCACTTCTATGTGTCTTGTTATTTAGATTTCTATGGTTGGTGGTGTTTTAGGTTGTTAAATGGGAAAAAATGGGGAATTTTTGTGATAAATGATAAATTATGATATGTACATACTTAATTATAAAACAACATCAGTTAAATAACCCATACATATACAAACTTCAACTAAATTTCATCTATACTACCACCGTTTTAATTAAATTAATAAGAAAAAAAAAACATTTTATTACAATCTCTAACAAAAATTCCACATTTTACAGGTGGAATGTCACCCATACCTGAATCAGCAGCGCCTTATCCAATTTTGCGAAGC
This sequence comes from Colias philodice, assembly GCF_061535455.1. Classification (NCBI taxonomy): domain Eukaryota; kingdom Metazoa; phylum Arthropoda; class Insecta; order Lepidoptera; family Pieridae; genus Colias; species Colias philodice. The sequence continues at coordinate 2,951,657 of NC_143114.1, read as the reverse complement.
CCGAGGCATCAAAATCACGGCTTATTCCCCCCTGGGGTCTCCGGACAGGCCCTGGGCGAAGCCCGAGGAGCCCCAACTCATGGAGGACCCCAAATTGAAGGCAATTGCCACAAGACTGGGCAAGACAGTCGCTCAAGTGTTGATTAGGTGCGTTTAGAAATGAAAAAAAAAATATTCGCTTTAAAAAGTGTCAGAAGTGAAACTTTTTTGGCAAAATTCACAGATACCGAAATCGCCTTACTCCATGACTTGACTATTGCTATGATGCGACCTTGAAATTTTACTCTCAACGCGCCTAAAGAAGTTTCGCTATAAAAATAACGTTTTACCATGAAAAGGCCACCTAATGCTGAGTATAACCGCGGATCACAGCTAGTTTTATTATATACTAGCTAACCGCCCGCGGCTTCGCCCGCTTTGTCTAAAACCTAATAAATAATATACTTAAACATTCCTCTTCAATCACTCTATCTATTTAAAAAAACCGCATCAAAGTCCGTTGTGTAGTTTTAAAGATTTAAGCATACATAGGGACAGAGAAAGCGATTTTGTTTTATATTATGTAGTGATTTAATTTTATATTGTGTTAAGTTGATAAGTAGGTTAGTAGGCGGCCTAATAAAGAAAATGCGATTTTAAGCTATAATCAATATAAGTTTCACCTAATTTGGTTAAGCCGTTTAAGTAAAGCAGGTTAAATAGTGACCTAACATACATAAGCCTCTTGTTAAATTGTATTATTATACATCACTACATAGTATAAAACAAAGTCGCTTTCTCTGTCCCTATGTCCCTATGAATGCTTAAATCTTTAAAACTATGCAACGGATTTTGATGCGGTTTTTTAAATAGATAAAGTGATTCAAGAGGAAGGTCTTTTGGTTTTTATAATTTATTAGGTTTTAGACAAAGCGGGCGAAGCCGCGGGCGGTAAGCTAGTAGTATTATAAGTTTATTTATTTTAACACTAGCTGTGCCCCGCGGTTTCACTCGCATTGCTTCGCTCCTGTTGGTCTAAGTGTGATGATAAGCCTTTAGCCTTCCTCGATAAATGGGCTATCTAACATCGAAATAATTTTTCAAATCGGACCAGTAGTTGAGCTTATCATGAGCTTAGCGCGTTCGAACAAACAAACTCTTCAGCTTTATAATATACTAGCGGTCCGCCCCGGCTTCGCCCGTGGTACCTACATGTTTAAACTATCCTATCTCTCAAGTTGGATCGAACTACACATGGTGTGCGAATTTTATTATAATCGGTTAAGTGGTTTAGGAGTTCATTGAGGACAAACATTGTGACACGAGATTTATATATATTAAGATATATTTTTAATAATTACAGATACCAAATAGACCGCGGAGTGATCGTGATCCCGAAGTCGGTGACGAAGAGTCGCATCGCTAGCAACTTCGCCGTTTTCGACTTTAAACTGTCTGAAGAAGACTTACAACTTATTAACTCTTTCGATTGCAATGGACGATTCGTGCCTATGGCTGCGTGAGTATAAAATAAATAAATATTTATTTTTATTTTTTTATTTTTATTTTTTTTTATTTTTCTTTTTCTTATCCCTACCACGCGTGATTCGACCGACGTATTTCTGTAAAGTTGCATATAGTAAATTATTATTTGAAAAATAAGGTAATAAAGAAGTTTCACTTCTTACGTGTGTACACTAGTACACGCACACATTTTTTAATAACCATATTTGCCCCGAGTGGGAATCGAACCCACGACCTCTGACTTGGAAGACAGGGTTACTTCCTACTAAGCCAACCGGTCAGTCAAATAATTATCATATATGTATAAATAATTATTAATTATTATCATGTTATTTGGATTTTAAACACACTTTTATTATCTTCACCTGTATGTTTGTAAAAATATATCATCAGAATCAGTCCCAATAATTTAGGTTTGAAAGCATAATAGAATTACTTTTCAAACTTAACTAAAATATGGTTATTAAAAAATGTGTGCGTGTACAAGTGTACACACGTAAGAAGTGAAACTTCTTTATTACCTTATTTTTCAAATAATAATTTACTATATGCAACTTTACAGAAATACGGCGGTCGAATCACGCGTGGTCGAATCAAGAAAAAGATGGCGCGTAACGCAAAAATGTCACGCGTAACGAAAAAATGTTACACAAATTTTTTTTCCAACCCCGATAAAGAAGTTTCACTTCAAAAACTGAATACTATCTGACCACTTCGCGTTAATAAGTTTAAGGAGAATTTAAATTTAAAATCATAAATTAATTTTAAAATTTACTTTTTATTTTCAGATCCCTCGGCCACAAGTACCATCCATTTGAAAATGATGAATTCTAAGCAGTGCCTTAAGATATGATGTATTTACTTGTAACCAATATTAATGTTTATATCATACGAAATATATATTGTTGAACGTTTTACTGTGTTTTACTTTAGACATTTCTACTGTATTTTTATCTTAAGACAAAGATCAATACAAGTTTTTATTTGTTCGTCAATAGTCGAAAATGACGTAACAGTCACATTGTTTATATGTTTTTAACATTCTAATAGACTATTTATTTTAATGAAAAAGTTACGATGTTGGGTGTTCATATAGAAAAAATTAAAACTGTATTTGTGAAGATGCAAATTATCCATAAAAATTACATCAATTCTAATAATAAAATATCGAATTACCAGTTACCAGACAGACATTAACACTAGGGTAGGGTGCATTTTGATAGAATTATTAAAAGGTTATCTTATCAGCTTCGGCTGATCCTATTTCTATTCTTATTTTCATTATACTGTTTTGTTGGCAAACCATTACTCATAAAGAATGCAGTCACTCATATTTAATAAAATTTTGGTTAGCGGTTCATTTACGCAGCAAAAACAAAGACATTAAATTGCCAGCTAGGCATCGGTAATCAAGTATTTCATGTATCATCACTACATAATGTAAATAAACGAGCGGTCATTCTGCTGTACATTTCAACGTGCGCTTTTGTATAGAGTGGATGCATATTCACCAAAATGGATTACTACTACTACCTACTAACGCTTGTAAAACGCCGTGCTTAGTGCTCTGCATGTACGCTACCAACTTTTTAGCTGTTGAATCTTGTTTATTGTTTAAATCCATACTAATATTATAAATGCGAAAGTAACTCTGTCTGTCTGTCTGTTACTCAATCACGCCTAAACTACTGAACCAATTTGCATGAAATTTGGTATGGAGATATTTTGATACCCGAGAAAGGACATAGGCTACTTTTTATTGCAAAATATGTACCACGGACGAAGCCGGGGCGGACCGCTAGTTTCAAATAATCAAGTATAATAACGTCACATCAGCTGTTCCCAGTTGAATATTTCATATCTCTTTTCATTCCTTTTTAACACGCTTTTATTAGCTTCACCTGTATGTTTGTATGTAACCGACTCCTTCGCACAGATTCAATCCAAACTTTGTAAACTGGCACAATACAATAATCTTATGAATTTAAGCGTGTTTTTTATTTATCTTTTTAACTTTATTCATTAACCTATTCGTGTTTTAACAAAAGTAACATCTCCTAAGTAAAGGTAAGGGTCAAACACAAAAATAAAACAAACTTTAAACATACATCAGTTTAATCGAGTATAAAATTAATTTAAAAAATACAAACTCGGCGTACACACAATAAATAACAAATAAACATCACTTTATAAACTTACAAAAATTATATTTAAAAATAATTTAAATACAGCTGCTTTCGTATGCAAAAAATAATATAACCTATTATTATATTAACTAGTGTTGTCAAAAGTAAAAATTAATAACAAAAAGACATTTTTAAATCAATTTTACATCAAAAAATACTGGTAACAATTTTGTAAAACGCTAAAAACGTATAATGGTTAGAAAATTAAAATGGCCGACAAAAATTATCACTAAAAATATACATGGTTCCCAATATACAAGAGAAATAAATAATAATAAATTTATTATAACACTAGTTAAATAAAATCTTTGAAGACAGTTTATCAAACATAATATACAAAAAAAGCAGCATTTTGTGTTAAACATCAATTATTATATCTAAAATCATTCCGTCCTTTTCTATCACATCTTTATACCGAAATGATAGAAAGAGACGATACGATATTTGCTAATTTAAAACATTTCGTTATGAATCGTGCCATCTCGCTCTGTGCATTATTAGATGACATGCACTAGAGAGAGACAGCACGACTGTATAGGCCTCAATTGCTCTAAATTTAGCGCTTTTTACACCTTCCGATAAGATTTGTCTCTTCAATATCGGATGATGTAAATAACGTTATAAATTATATAAATGACGAGATATAAAACTTGCGTTAGCGAAGAAAAGGCATGTTTATTTTAAATAAAAAGAGCAACAATTTTTTTTGAGATTAATGTAGAAACAAAAAAATAATAATTCAGTTGATTCCATCCTTAAAATTAGAGTAAAAAGCCAGCACTATTTAAATTATGTATTATGATTATAGCATTAAATGCAATTTACAAACGAATATTTGTAAATAGTCCAAGAAAATATATGTAGTACCAACTACAACACGCCTTTGCTTCGCTTTCGCGTACATAGTAGAAGTATCTAAAATATGCACATTTAATTAATTGTGATATAACCCAGTAGCTACCTAACGCATTTCATGCTTGACGATAAAAAGCAGTTTATTAACCACGATACGACACGACACGACGCACGACGTATTGTCTTAGATAGTTTTAGAGAATCGAGTATTTTTGAAGTGAAACTTCTTTAGGCGCGTTGAGAGTAAAATTTCATGGTCGCGTCATGACAATACAGTCACGTCATGGAGTAAGGTGACGAAGTTTCACTTCTGACACGTGTGCTGGACACGTGCCCTTTTTTATGAACAAAAAAAGTGTGAGTTTTCATTGAAATCCTCTATAGTATAGGACTACAAAGATTGGATAAAATATTGATACTAATATTATAAATGCGAAAATATGTTCATTTGTCCGTCTTGTACATAACAATAAAGCGACATCTCGCGATATTTATTTAAAAAATTAAGTTCCTTCATTTGTTGGCTATATTTATTATTGTACTTGTAAATGCTAGAGAGTACTATGTAGTTGAAAAAAAAAATGCAAAACCTTTGTCTTTAAAATTGAATATCCAAAAAACTAATAAAAAAAACATCAAATTAAACGCACACCTACAAATTCAACCAAATGCACACAAAAAATGCACTTTACACTCTACGTAAAAATGTCGTGGCCGTGTCGTGTCGCACCCGAGACACCTTAACCTACGATAAATATTAAAAATACAGTCTACGATATACAAACGACATATCACCGTCTTCCCATCACTCGAGTCGCATCACATTTGAGCAATCCAAAAATATATTGCTTTATTATAATAATAAATATTTAAAAAGGGGTAACCCCTTATACATACATACAAAGACAAGGAGGGGGGATAAGTTTATTAAAAACTACTTTTCTTTTCTAATGAAAACTTACAGCACAGATTATAATATTATACACATTTAAATGTCAAAACCTTAAACAGTATACAAACAGTTATGACGAAATATTTTTTGTGTATGTTACGCTTCAGAAGTTATTATTATGCTATTATATTTTTATTATAATGAGTCCTAATTTTAAAATGGTTAACTTTTAGTGATGATGATATATTTTGTAACCAAAATCTTTATTAGCGGATATTAAAAGTCTATACCTATAATGATTCTACACTATTAAAGATACTAAGGCCCTTCGCTCATGGAGCTACTCAAAAATGACTGAACTAATCAGTAATTACGATTACAAACCAGTTACAAATTGTATCTCGCATACAACGCTACTCAAGTTATAAGGTTTCAGTCACTTGTCAATGTTTGCTCGTTCATTTTTATCATAAAAAACAAAGAAACTCGGGAAACCAGTAGCTTGAAGACCGGCACGACGCGTCGCGCGTGATTGGTTGCTAACGCGTTACTCACCAGTTAGTAACTAGTCGCGTCGTGTGCGAATCTCCATAGAACATGTATGGGCTGTGACGCTCAGGCAACTCGTTAGTAATTTGAGTTTGTGACTAGTTCTTTTTGAGTAGCTCCATGAGCGAAGGGCCTAAGTGGATATGGATACAACAATAAAAAACCAAATGAAAATTTTATTTTGACGTGACAACGTCTTATAATTCGATAGTTGTCACGTCAATAACTTGTTAAATCAATATATTATACAGGTATACAGTAAATGCTTCGTTCGCAAATGTCGATTTATGAACAGTAGCTTCAGTTTATTTTTTGATGTGAAACATCTATAGGCTCACTTGTAAACCGAATTGTTGACGTGGCGACGCTTGCCATGGCGACGGGTCGCCACGCTATACACATCTATAGGCTCACTTGTAAACCGAACGATGTTTCACATCTGCCAGGCGTCGCATGACGGCTCACATTTTTTTTTTTAATCAAGGGAATGAATAACACTTCCGGTCGAATAGTATTCGAATTTTCATAAGCAAATTGTTATTAAATACATATATACAGAAAAAAAAGACGGGTTGCACTCCGGGAGTGCCGGCAGAAGTGAAAACTTGATTATTAACGTTCAGCATGTTTGATATTTTGGAATGGTATCCGTCTTACGCATGGAATATAAAAGCTAAAAAAAAAGTCCGTCTTACGCTTTTTCGATCAGGCCATGTGTCCTGACGCGAGTTTAAGATTTTATACCCAACGCCGCTAAAGAAGTTTTTACTTCAATAAAAATGCGTTCTTAGGTTTCAGTCTTTGACTAGGATTCATAAAAGCATTTTCATAATATATTTTTTATTATTTTACATTTATTCGATGAAAAACTTCCAAAAAAAATTAACTTCATTTGTATTCTGTATATAAGTACATGTTATAAAAAATATGATTTTGGATTGCCACTTTGTTTTTTTACGAAAAGTACTTTATCTAAAAAAAAGGATAGAGACAGCATGCGTGTGTATTTATAATGAAATGTCATTAAATTGATTATTTAAAATGCGACGAAAATCTTTAAAAAAAACACTGGATTTTTTAAATAAATTGAGCTGTGTACTATTCATAGAGGATCCAAAGTAAGATCGACATAAGAAAAACTAATTATTGTTACATAATTTCTTTATTTTTTCCCTTGAAAGTCCGTACATTTGGCAAAAAACTTTTTTGCCAAATGTACACAAATGTACAGTGAGATGAAAATATTATTTTTTATAACCACGACCATATTTTTATTGAAACTGAGCTATGAATTCAGAAACATATTTTCATACAAGAAAGTCGACCTTACTTTTTATCTTAGAATAAAAATCTAAATTAAAAAGAAGCACGGTGTACATTGGTGACATATATCATAACACTAGCATGACGGTCGCGGTTTTGACACGTCAAATTCTGACAGTTGTCAGAACATTCCTGACAGTTGTCAGAATATTCCCGGCAATTGTCAGAATTCGATTAGAATCGTGACGTACGCTATAGGAACATTAATTTTCTTTCATACAAAATGAATATATAACGGTGCATTGACATCAAACGAGCGAATGCTCATTCTAACCACACTATGTCAAATTATTTTAGTGTAAACAGGCGTAGAGCATTCTTTCGTTGTTCTTAGTGCGTTCGAAAAGATTCTATGCAATGTTCTTATAACAACACTGAATACGAGTTTTCGTTTACATAAAAATAACACGAAAGAATGTTCTTGCTCTAGCTCTATGTTCGTTTGATATCTTTGGCATATTATGATAATATATTATGATATTATTACATATGTAATTTGTAAAATTGTAAATCTGACATGATTAAAAAGAGCAACTATGGAGTTTCTTGCCGATTCTTCTCCGTAGATACTGCTTTCCGAATCGGTGGTAAATGTTAAAATATGTACTTAATGACGTTTCAAAAGTGCTTCTAGAAGAAGTCTAATTGAATAAATAAATGTTTGAGTTTGAGTTTTGAGTTTGATGTAAATGCACCCTAACAAAAATGGCCGATATTACCGAGTATTATCGTTAAATAAAATATCGAAACGGAGTGATATTACTTTAGATGCAATAAGTTTTCCGCCAACAATCTCTAAATGCATTATATTTTTAAACTCAAATTTCCAACATCCTCGCACCATATTTACAAAACCGTTCATAACGCACTACTACAATAAACAATAACATAAAAAGCTTAAAAAATTCCGAATATATTTTCATCCAAGAACAAATCAATAATCGATAAATTCAAAAACAATATATTTTTTCCAGTACACAACACAAAATTGACTAAACTACATGACATACTGCATATACACATAAAAAATGTTCGATTTTTTCGTATGTTTATCACTCGATCCCCCCGTACATATCGCGAGTGTCCCACGCGTGGGTCTAGGTTCATTCCCGTCGGTGGTAGACACTAAACTACTCCCCTTTTAATCTCTTACTGAACTCCTCTTGTTGTAACTCCCGCCACTCTTTTTTCGCCTTCATGCGCTTCAATTGGCCGTCCCTGTAGAAAGAGAAAATTTTTTTTAATATATTTTTGGCACCCATACATATGCAGACTAAATTTATTAGTTATTTATATTTAAAACTAGAGAACCAATTTTGCTCTGATGAAACAATTTATCAGGTTATCACATCATATCAGGGAAAAACGAACAGGCGAAATTTTTTCATGTGTGTATGTTTCTTTTATATCAAAAATAAATATTTATAATCATTTTGAAATCTTATAGTTGTGATGTTTATTTCCTGCGCGAACCTTCTAGTGTCTATGCTTAGTCACTTGTTCTTACGGTGTGGGAATTGTCCTTAGCAATTAGCATCACGTCAATTTCACATAAAATCAGTGCAGCAATACATTTTAATTAATGGTTGCTGCTTTGCTGACGGGGAGTCCTTTTTGCCACCATTGCTATATATTATGTAGGTATATTTTTTTTTTCCTGTTCTGTGTTAGATTATTAAGATTTATATTTTTGTAATTGGTGGCAATAAAACACTTTCTATTTCTATTTCTAATTTTAGCGTAAATTTTAGTGTGCATGTGTACATGATTGTTAGTGTTCGTGTTAGTGCTAGTGTACATGTTGTAGGTAGTGTGCTTTTATTCTGAAGTGTGTGTTAGCGGTAGTGTAAATATTCGTGTTCGTGTTAGCGGTAGTGTCAATGTTAGTGTTCGTGTTAGCTGTAGTGTCAATATTAGTGTTCGTGTTAGCGGTAGTGTCAATGTTACTGTTCATGTTAGCGGTAGTGTCAATGTTAGTGTTCGTGTTAGCGGTAGTGTCAATGTTAGTGTACGTGTTAGCTGTAGTGTTAATGTTAGTGCGTGTTAGCTGTAGTGTCAATGTTCGTGTTCGTGTTAGCGGTAGTGTCAATGTTAGTGTTGGTGTCAGTGCTATTATTCGTGTTGTTGTGTGTGTGTTTGTGTTACAACTCACCACATCAGATCAACTAGCCCACCGCGCCTCGCTATAGCCGCTTTAACTCTATTAGCGAAGTCGACCGCACTCTCTTGCGGGCCGCGAGTCATGGCCGGCAAGTACCAAACGTCGCACACTATCGCCCACGAGCTCATCATGTTCAGTAAGTAATGGAGCATTCCATAGCGGGAGCTGTTCCAGAACGCGTCGCCGAATCGTGCATCATATCTGAAAGGGTAGGATTTTATTAAAAATAGAGAAATTGGCACAGTAAGGCGGCATTATCATTCGAAAACGGCCCTCAGGAAGCAAAATGTGGCAACAAACGAGGAGCAATTTATATATGTCGCAGTCATCTGGTTGAATATGTTATTTGACTGAATGACTAGCGCGTAAATTGAATACATTTAATAGTAATATGTACTATATATCATACTATACATAGGCTGAGCATTGACAGACATAACAAAATAATTTTTGTTACTTCATATAATATGTAACACACCTCATGTCACAATATGTTGTGAGGGTTTCATAAAATCCAAAAACTAATTTTTCGAAGTCGATCCTTTACTGTAATTTTTTTTCCGAATGATCGTTTACGGTCTTTGGGCGTAACATTAAATAGTCAATTTATCGTCTCAATTATCATCACGCTAAGAAAAATAGGAGCGGAGCCACGCGGGAAAACCGCGGGGTAAAAACTAGTAATATACTATAAACTAGTCCATACTAATATTATAAATGCGAAAGTAACTCTGTCTGTCTGTCTGTTACTCAATCACGCCTAAACTACTGAACCAATTTGCATGAAATTTGGTATGAAGATATTTTGATACCCGAGAAAGAACATAGGCTACTTTTTATCCCGGGAAAATGACGCAATCCCGGAAATCCCACGGAAACTGAGCGGGCGAAGCCGCGGGCGGAAAGCTAGTAATATATAAATACTTACTTGATAGCCACAGGATATATAGTGCCGCCGACTTCAAAGCTGCCCTTCTTGAATTGCACAACCGACGTGTTGTTTATGCAGGTGCCTTCGGGAAATATCAGGATCGGCGGATTGTCCACTACGGATATGTGCTCTTTTAGCCTGGAAAAGAATATTTTTATGTATTAATATAAATAAAAATTGGGCAAGAATCTTCATTTCTTCTTATAGAAATCTTATAAATACTCTTTTTGTTTGAAAAAAAAAACCTTGAAGCGGATATTTTTTTTAGAGTTTACTCAAAAAAAGAATTTATTTTTAAACTACTATGCACCTATGCATGATTTTTACTCAATTCTATGCTAAGGCGCCACACAATGGAACGTGCCGAGAAAATAAAAACATTCGAAAACCATACTATTTCTGAAAAACAACTAAAAATCCCCACCCCCCCTCCACTTTTCTTCAAAATCAATACACATAAAAGAAAATCTCACCGTCTAGCGACAGCGTGTCTGTCTTTAACCTCAGATCTCTCGAACCAAATGTGGGGCGAAGCCCTAGCCAGAGCCCTTTGCAAGAGCCCTAGGAATCCATTGTGTCTTTGACCAATCTGTGGATTTTTGGTTATTTATTTAGTAAAAAAAAAAACGAAAATCATACTATGCAGTAATAAAAAGTGTTAATAATCACATAAGAATTTCAGAAACTAATTTAAAAGATTGACAGGAACAAAATCAATACCGTGTACACTAATGGGATTCGAACCCACATTGCACTATAAATAAAAATAAAACAAATCAGTAACTATTTATACTAAAACAAATAAAAATTACGTATTTGTTAATACGTACTTGAATTTATTCTCAAATTCATTATTACAATAAAAAAGCTATCTTACATAACCCAAAACTTGTTTCTTTCGAGCACGTTTACAACAAATATTAAATTTACAAATAAAATTATTCCCACATAAAAACTCATTACAAATCTTAATTCAACATGCTCCCAGACGTACACAGACCCCGTATCATGCTATGAAAAATGAAAAGTAAATTCTTAATTCTTTAAAATTATACACAGTGGCGTAGCTACCGCGATCATCACCCCTATATGTCTCTTTTATAAATTAGTACCAAAAAGATATTGCTCTGGCTTCTCAAAAAATATCCCCATAAATTCTATGCAAGATAAACCCAACACGAACATAAATTAAATTCGCAAAAATACTTGCCCTCCCCTAAATAAAATTCGATTTATTAACCCCAAAACAGTCTCCCATTAAAACGCAATAAGTCCCCTCTCCCCCTTCAATTTCTATTCACGATAACACAAGAATGATAAAATAAGAATATCATTGGCATTTAACTCTTTTTTTTAATGAGATGGTACTCATTATTGGGATTCAACTATTGAAATCCAAACAACCCAGTACGCTACGCCACCGACGATAAACACACACACACTCACCAACGAATAGCAGCTGTCACACATGAGCACCAACACATCGATCGGGCTCGTGTGATTGGCCACGCATATCCCGCTCTTCGGCTTATATCTATCCCCGTTGTGATAAGTTATCACTGCGCTAATACACCGCGACAGAAAGTTGAAGCACATCAGCGACATTGAATTGTTTACGCGCTGTTTGAACGCGCCGTCCGGTAGCGTGCCGACTATGGCCGTGCTGACGATCAGCCACCACACCTAGGGGTGATGTATGTGGTGATATATGAACATCAACCCAGTAAACTAATGTATTGACACAGCTGTATATGTGTGTTGTGTAGCTTGGTGTTCATGGTGAACATTTGTTTAGCAAAGTTGGGCCAAGATTGTGCGGTTTTTCACTACTTGTCAGTAACTGGCAAGTAGTGAATGGTTTCAACAACATAAAAACAAGTTTCCAACAACTAAAATAATAATGTTAGTCAACTGTTGCTCAACAGACATTTACCATAAATACCGGGCTAATTAATTTGTACTTAAAAAATATATAATATCAGCTGTGTAAAACAATAAGGAGTAAATGATCGTACAGTAACAATTTGATATGACCAGACACGTCACAAAATATAATTTATGTCAAGCCATGTGATAATGTCACGGAATAATACGCCACATAACAAGTTTATATCATAAAATGAGCGGCGTCACATTTTATGCCATCTGACACCTGTCACACGAATGTCATGACGGCACAATATGACACGTCACATATGGTACGATTAGAGCGCGTCATATCATATCATTATGACACGGTTATAATATGACGTGTCATATCATAATCTGTAATACGTCACGTCACAGAACCATTATAACACACGTCACACATCATACAATAGAGACATACACAACCCAAAAACGTCACATAGTAACAAAACAAACAGCTTAGCCCACATCAACCCTCGCGCATAGACAACCCTCTTTATAGTGGAGAGCGCATAGACAACCCTCCTCATCTAGAGTCTAACCAAAGAGAAACACATGTCCATGCTCAGCACGCTGACGTCGATCGGGCTTGTGTGGTTGGCGACGCAAAAGCCGTTAGATGACGGCTTGTATTGCGTATCATGGTAGTAGGCGACGCAAGATACGCTTCGTATTAACATACGGTTCGCCAGCTTGTAGGCGATGCCCCCGAGTGTGCGACGTATTTTGCCGTCCGGAAGTAGGCCAATTAGCGTCATGCTGACTAGTGTAGTGATGACCTGACGTGTTGGGGTTGCGCAAGAGTTGATTTTTGTTAGTCACGAAATATAAGAGAGGTAGAGAAGAAAGTATGGTAAGGATGTAGGTAGGGATGTATTAAAAAGTAGGTAAAGTGAAGTCCCATGTCCCCTTGTGGGGTAAGGGGCAGCGGAATCAGTGATACATCTGTTTCACTGATCAAAAAGGCATACGTAAGGTAAGTATGAAATGCAAAATTATCTGGCAAGTGGGTAGGGAGAGCAAATAGGTCATGAACGTAAAATAAGTTGAAATGAGGGTAGGTAGAAAAATTGGTAAGTAAGAAAGGCAAAATTACTAGGAAAGAGGAGAATAAACACATGTCATTAAGGTAAGTAAGGAACACAAAATTATAAAGACGTCGAGAAATAACTAAGGTAAGTAGGTAACGCAAAATTACTCATATTACTCATAATTTAATCGAAAGTATATTACCGTTCCATGAAATTAAGAAAACAAGAAGATATGCGACTATTAAAAATGCTAAATAACATAAAAGTAATTTTGCGCTTCAACGAGCATACTTAAAATAATTTAAATTAAAATAACATGTAGAATACATTAATATTTTAATTAGATAGTTTATTTTTTTAGAAAAATAATTAACATATACATATTTAAAATGTCAATTAATATTCTGGCTGATACAAATTACACTATTGTTTCTACCAAAAAAATTATCAAAATATAATCATCATTTAAGACATGACATACTAGCTTACCACCCCTGGCTTCCATTTCACGACAAAAAAATATAATCTTTTCAAATAAAAATTCATCAAATTCGTTTCAGCACTTTCATCATAAAACAGACACATTTTCATATTTCTAATATTACTTTCATTAACTTCAAAAATCCATTCCTATACTAAAATAAATAGCACACGTAGTTACCACTACTACTACTAAGTAGATAGTATATACTACTACTTTTCAATCCTTGGTTGGCAGATATTTCAATCCTTGGTTAAAACTTATTCGTCGAATAATGTATAAAACTACCATTTTAAAAACGTTTTCTAATTGTCCGTATTTGACAGTTTACGTGACATTTTAATATTATCGTGTAAGGCCCTTCGCTCATGGAGCTACTCAAAAATGACTGAACTAATCAGTAATTACGATTACAAACCAGTTACAAATTGTATCTCGCATACAACGCTACTCAAGTTATAAGGTTTTAGTCACTTGTCAATGTTTGCTCGTTCATTTTTATCATAAAAAACAAAGAAACTCGGGAAACCAGTAGCTTGGAGACCGGCACGACGCGTCGCGCGTGATTTGTTGCTAACGCGTTACTCACCAGTTAGTAACTAGTCGCGTCGTGTGCGAATCTCCATAGAACATGTATGGGCTGTGACGCTCAGGCAATTCGTTAGTAATTTGAGTTTGTGACTAGTTCTTTTTGAGTAGCTCCATGATCGAAGGGCCTAATACTTTATTGGACGGATAAGTTTTAACCAAGCATTGAAAAATCGGCCCTTAGTATAGTATAAGTCTTAAAAATGTTACTACTACTAAGTAGTACGACTTTTACTTAGTAGTGGTATAATATAACAATGACTAGTAGTATATTAGCCTACTAACTTACTACTACTTACTACTAACTACTATACTACTCACCCCAATAACGAATATGAGTATCCTCAGTGGTAGTAAGAAGAAGTATCGTACAATGAAACCCATGACCCATATGATTGTGAGGCGCCATGTTAGAAATTCGTATTGCCTGTAACAAAAAATATACATACCTATTAATTCAAAAAATATTTCTAAAGTATATAATTTACTAGCTGTGCCCCGCGGTTTTACGTTATGATATGGCCTCAGCCCTCCTCGATAAATGGGCTATCTAACACCGAAAGATTTTTCAAATCGGACCAGTAGTTCCCGAGATAAGCGAGAGCACAGTTAGTTTATAATATTAGGAGGAAGTAAGAAAGAAGAAAGAAAGAAAAAACGTTTATTTAATGGCACATAGCCTCACACGTACATAATTCAAAGCAATTTATACAATACTTATATGCTACAATACTTACTTACTACAATACTTAAAAATACACATTGAAGTGTGTAGTCTGTGAAGCATGATGCCATTAAAAGGGGAAATCACTCGGTGAACATCTGTGACGTAAACAAAAAAAAACGTCACAGCACCGATTTTCAGTGAGCCCCGAGAGCAATAATTCGTCATAATATATTTTAATTAAAGAAAAGAAAATAAATACAATATTAATAGTATAATGTAAATTATAGACATAATAATATACTATAATATATATACACACATACACGTATTATAATATATTACATATAAAAGAATTTAATGCATAATACATTAAGTAGAACCACTAAATTGGTAAATAAATATATAAATAAAACAAAGCAATGAAAGTTAAAAAGGATTCTGCCACAATAGGTATATAAACTGACAACCATGGACGTGAACCCAAGGAAAGCATGTTTCGACGAGTGAAGGGCACCATCCTAGCTTAAAAGTGATTAGTTGGTAGAAGAGGTTACAATGCAACTAATGCTGATCTAACTGCGTCTGAATAAGATAGTTTTTGTACTTTAATCTAAACGTTGATAACGATAAGTAGGGAAGATCTAATTTTAGACTTTTTGTTATAAATGCGAACCTTCCTAGTATTAAACTTATGAAAGAAAATTCAATATTTATCGAACACTTTTTAAATTTAACTATAACAAAAGGAAAAATGTGTGCGTGTACTAGTGTACACACGTAAGAAGTGAAACTTTTTTATGAACTTATTTTTCAAAAAATAATTTACTATATGCAACTTTACAGAAATACGTCGAATCACGCGTGGTAGGGATAAGAAAAAGATGGCGCGTAACGGAAAAATGTCACGCGTAACGAAAAAATGTTACACAAAATTTTTTTCCAAGCCCAATAAAGAAGTTTCACTTCAAAAAATTCCAATATTGATCAAGTACGTACATATTTTTTTTAATATACATAAACGAAGTTTTTTTTGTTGTAATAAATACAACGTAAAACAGTTTTGTGACAAAAAAAAAACAATTTAATCGTTTTCACTTAATTTATATTTAAATTCAAGTTTTTATATAAGTGTATAAATGAATATTTAAACATGTATTTGAATAAAATTTTAATTAAAAGTTTTTGTAGAAAATGTTTTTAATGATCTTGATAACAATAATAATATACATAGTTGTAATTATTATCAAAGCAATTTACACATTTTAAAATTAATTTTGTGTATGAACAAAAAATATATCCTACTAGCGGTCCGCCCCGGCTTCGCCCGTGGTACATGTTTACGTTTTCTCTACATAAGAACCATCCTCGTACTTCAAGGAATATAATAAAAAAAGAATTATCGAAATCGGTTCAGCCGTTCTCGAGTTATGCGCTTACCAACACATTTTGCGATTCATTTTTATATATAAGAAGATATCCTTCCTACTATAGTCTGTCCACTATAAGAATTGCTTTTTGACAGCTCGACGGGTGATACCAGAAGTGATGTTCAAAAGATTATCGATTGTGATACCATTTCAATTATAAATTCAAAATATTATCATAAATCGAATCAGGTACGTAAATAATAATTACAACGTAAACTTACTAATAAGATATGTAATAATAAGACCACATATCTATGCATTGTATGTTAAAACTAAACTAAACTAATATTTTATGATTTATTGGTTTCTATCTTACAATTTGGTTGTCTTTACGTTTAAATTATATAACATAATAGAAGAGTTTTTCTGTATCGGATATATTTTACAGAGTATTTCTATCGATTATTTTAATCTATCGACCCATCATTGAATAATTCTGTGTAGGCATCACTAAGTGGGCGGGACCTGTCCATGAAGTACGATAATTATTTGTATGACATTTTAACATAGACAATACAATCCTACATGGGCGTGAAGCTGTCAAAAAGCAAATAATATAATGGACAGAGTATAATATCATAATTGCGAAAGTTTGTGAGGGTGGATGTGTGTGTAGGTATGTTTGTTACTCTTTCACGCAAATATTACTGAACCGATAACAATGAAAAAAATTTTAAAATCAGATTTTAAAATCCGTTAAAATCTTTAATTTCCACATTATTTTCATACAAAAACCTCACCTATTAGTCCTGGTGAGCAAGTTCCAACTCCTCAACTCTTCGGCCTCGAAGACGGATGTGACCTGGTCTTCAATGATCGACTCCATGCCAGCTTTGACCAGATCGAGACAGTGGAACACGTGCATTTCGAGGTTGTTCTGGAATATTTGGAGATGATATATAAAAATAAGTCGGGTTTTCCTTCCTGACGCTATAACTCCAGAACGCACGAACCGATTTCCACGTTTTTGCATTCGTTGGAAAAGTCTCGGGCTCCGTGAGGTTTATAGCAAAGAAAAGGTGTCTCTGGTGGCGAAACGGAGTTCGCCCGGTTTGCTAGTCACCATAGTTAATCCATACTAATATTATAAATGCGAAAGTAACTCTATCTGTCTGTCTGTTACTCAATCACGCCTTAACTACTGAACCAATTTTCATGAAATTTGGTATGGAGATATTTTGATACCCGAGAAAGGACACAAGCTACTTTTTATCCCGAGAAAATGACGCAATCCCGGAAATCCCACGGGAACGGGAACTATGCGGGTTTTTCTTTGACTGCGCGGGCGAAGCCGCGGGCGGAAACCTAGTAATATATATACTAATATTATATACTATTTATAATAATGATCATGATACTTAAAACCCACCTCTGGCTTAATCTGCTCAATCAGCAGACCATTGGGCAGCCTGTCTTGACTCTTACTCCTCTTGTAGTTGAGTTCCGGCGACGGCCCGAGTATCTCTTGCCGCTCTATCACCGTCATCTTTGTGCCTGTAATAGTTAATTTATTTTTATTAATAATAATGAATATAGTTTTAATAAATAACGCCGAAAATCATGTACTTAATATTCAAACCGATTAAAAATTGTATAATGCGTCGGTCTTGTCACTAAAGTGCTAGTAATAATCTACAACAATAATTGAAATGATACAAATAGAATAAAAAAAAACCGTAAGTATCTTTTTTGTCCTGGAATTTATAAATTCGCTAAGAATTGCGAACAGCCTTATTTATTAGGCAACGTCTGTTAAAAGTAAAACCTAGGAGCTACTTTTTAAAAAGCCTTCATTTTCATAATACGAATTACGAACCTACCCGCATTCGACCTAAATTTTTTTTAATAGGTACTTAAACAATTATTTTCTTTCGTTCCAAAAAAACTAGACATCTAAAAAATACACATACATATTCTTAAATAAATAACTTTACAAATAACAAAAGTGGGTTATTTTAACTGTACACACCTGATAAACATACTTAAGCATAATTTAAATGCAATCTACATGTTTTAGATAAGCACACATACATACATAAAAACATACAGCTATAGATTTTAACGTGTGTGTGTAAAATGAAATTACTTTTAGTTTTTAACTGCCGTCAGAATTTCTAACTAGAAAGTAAAAGTATGGATGGATGAATTTGTAATTGGAAAATTTTTAATCCATACTAATAATTTAATATGTGACAATTTGTCTATCTTAATCTTAATCTTAATATCTTAATCTTAATCTTAATACTATTATAAAGGCAAAAGTTTGTAAGGATGTATGGATGTATGGATGTATGGATGTATGGATGTTTGTTACTCTTTCACGTAAAAACTACTGAACCGATTACAATGAAATTTAGCACACGTATAGAGGGTAACTTGGCTTAACACATAGGATAGGTTTTATCCCGGAAATCCCACGGGAACGGGAACTATGCGGGTTTTCCTTTGAAAACGCGGGCGAAGCCGCGGGCGGAAATCTAGTTAATCATAAATAGCACAAAACCGCTTTACATAAAATGTAACATAGTTAATGAAACAAAGACTACCTTTTTTCGAAAATCAAACCCCAAAAAGTTGAAATAAAGAATGAAAGTAGAGGCTTTTTCTTTTACTTTTATGCTATCCCCACTCTTTGCCAAAGTTAAAGCCTATGTATTCTCAAAATCTATCAAAAATTTGTACAACTATTTCACACAGTGAGAATCTATACTAATACTAATATTGTAAAGCTGAAGAGTTTGTTTGTTTGTTTGTTTGAACGCGCTAATCTCGGGAACTACTGGTCCGATTTGAAAAATTCTTTCGGTGTTAGATAGCCCATTTATCGAGGAAGGTTATAGGCTATATATCATCACGCTACGACCAACAGGGGTGGAGCCACGGGGGAGAAACCGCGCGGAGCAGCTAGTACAATATATCCCCATACGATCGACAAACGTTGCGGGCACAACTATACCATTCAACACGGTAGTATAAGCATGTTATATAACAACCATTACTATACATACTTAACTATATACGGTCGGTGGTTATTTCAAAATTGTCGTCTCTTACGAAAGACGTTAAGAGGTTTGCACTACACGCAATCATGATAGAATTACGTACAACCGAGTTTTAGATGTCCAATGTTCACAATCTTGAAAACGTGTAGAAAATTATGTATATTGAAATTCATTTGATAGTTTTATGGCATTCAAATTCTTTTGAAATGATTTTTTTTGAAGAATAGAAAAAAATTGAACCCGCGTCTCCCGCCTTACCGGGGCAACGCCTAATCTCTCGGCCATCCGGGATCACAGAGGACGGCTTCGTCTGTATTTTATTTGGGTTATTAGGTGCCTCAAAACTTTCGTCTGAGTAAACCGTTTTTGACTATTCATTTTTGAAGTGAAAACTTCTTTAGCGGCGTTGGGTATAAAATCTTAAACTCGTGTCAGGACACGTGGCCTGATCGAAAAAGCGTAAAGGTGGGTTCCCACGGCATGTTTGCTTCACAAGCATTGGCAGACGACAAGCGCTTGTCGTGGTCCGTCGCGATTTGAACTGAGCGTTCCCACGGCATGTGTGCGTATGGCAAGCACTGGCGAGCACGGTGGACGGTTATTATTATTATTCCTACTAATACCTAATCTGTGGGTCATTACACGTCAAAATGTCATATTTGTATGGGTGAAATAATATAAATTCTCGAATTTTGCATGATAGAAATTATCGTACAATCAGCGTACGATAATACTATGCTATCGTACATCGTACGTAGGCACAAAATTATTTTATTTATTTATTTATTTATTTAAATTCTTTATTTAACACACACAAAAAAATAAACACAAAAATAAAAAGAACAAAAAAGAAGATCATAACATGTTAAATAGGCGGCCTTATCGCTATAAGCGATCTCTGCCAGGCAACCTTTGGATAGGATTTGTCATACGAATTAAAATTAGATGGGTGGTGTTTGATTTAAAAGGAGAAAAAAAAATAAATAAAAATATGTACATATACATATATACGTATATATATAAAAATAGATACCTAATAATAAATAAATAAGTAAAAACAATATAAATATTGATATCAATACTATAAATACATGCTATAAATACACATACATACATATATACTTACATACATACATATCATACATGATACATAATACATAACTATGTATAAATAAAAATATTACAGCTCGTTGAAGAGATGACGTATTTGTACGATAATTATCGTACGGTTCCGAACAATGACGCGCTACAGACGGCAAGCCCCGACGGACGTCGACCAACACCGTCGCACCGCGCCAAGCGCGCACCTTTGATCTTACCGACTTCCGATGGATAGCACAAGCGTCGGCAAACATCGGCAAACAAGCACAAGCGCGCCGATTCCCATGGCATGTGGTATGGTGTGGCGCGGTTGGGTTTGTGAAGCAAACATGTCGTGGGAATCAGGCTTTACCGACTTCCGATGGATAGCACAAGCGTCGGCAAACATCGGCAAACAAGCACAAGCGCGCCGATTCCCATGGCATGTGGTATGGTGTGGCGCGGTTGGGTTTGTGAAGCAAACATGTCGTGGGAATCAGGCTTAAGACGGATGTTTTTTTTTTAGCCTTTATATTCCATGCGTAAAGGTGGATTCCCACGGCATGTTTGCTTCACAAGCATTGGCAGACGACAAGCGCTTGTCGCCATCCGTCGCGATTTGAACTGAGCGTTCCCACGGCATGTGTGCGTATGGCAAGCACTGGCGAGCACGGTGGACGGTCATTCCTACTAATACCTAATAAATTTTCTTTTTTTTTTAATTCAACGATAGGTATATTTCCATGTGTTAAGTGGGTTTTTATTCGTAACCAGGCATCATTAACATCATTTCTATTATTATATTGAGGTTTTGAACAATTCCATAGAGCTGGTTCATTTTCGTACAGAGTTAAAAACTCGAAAATAAGTTCGTTCGTCCACTCCATCAGCTACGTAGGCACAAAATTATCGTAGATGCTATCGTACATCGTACGTAGGCACAAAATTATCGTATTTGTACGATAATTATCGTACGGTTCAGAACAATGACGCGCTACAGACGGCAAGCCCCGACGGACGTCGACCAACGCCGTCGCACCGCGCCAAGCGCGCACCTTTGATCTTACCGACTTCCGATGTATAGCACGGGCGTCGGCAAACGACCACAAGCGCGCCGATTCCCACGGCATGTGGTGTGGTGTGGCGCGGTCGGATTTGTGAAGCAAACATGCCGTGGGAATCAGGCTTAAGACGGATACCATTCCAAAATATCAAACATGTTGAACGTTAATAATCAAGTTTTCACTTCTGCCGGCACTCCCGGAGTGCAACCCGTCTTTTTTTATTTGAAAGCTGGTGCCTCCCATTTTAATATGATTTAGTTTTGACAATTTGAATACAGTTTAGTTAGTTTACAGTTACAGTTTACAGGAGGTTTTCGTACTTTATGAGGATTTTTAAGCTATTGCATAGCTTCTATCGCGGGCCTTGAGCGCGGAGACCGAATAGAGAAATTCCGTAACGAAAAAACCTCACGCTCCCCACTCCGACGGGCTCGGAGGTGTGGCTTGAAGGCATGCTATGCAATAGCTTTACCGCGGCAGTCCCAGAGTGCCACACGTCATTTTTTATTATTCTTTCATCTACCCTACTAAACTCACCATTCACACCGTTCTCCTTGACGAGCGCGGACGGTGGCCGGTCCGGTTCCGGCGGGCCATCATCCTCGTCCGAACTGTCGTGCCTCTGCAGGCGTTTCGCCACTTCAATGTGCTGCCTTCCATACTGGGGAGAGAAATATAATGTATCAGTACATAATATATAATTCTGCATTATTTTATACAAGCTGTGCTCCGCGGTTTTACCCGCAGTGCTCCGCTGCTGTTGGTCACAGCGAGGTGATATTATATAGCCTATAGTCTTCCTCGATAAATGAGATATCTAACACCGAAATAATTTTTCAAATCGGACCAGTAGTTCCTGAGATTAGCGCGTTCGAACAAACAAACTCTTCAGCTTTATAATATTAGTATAGATTTTTAATCGATGTGCTGCCTGCTATACTGAATACAGAGAAATACGACATTACAAAAAAAAACAATGAATAAAAATTACTGTAAAAATAACCATACGTCATATACTGCTTCGTATTAGAGCGAGCGCGCACGAGCAACTTTGTCTCCGCAACTATTTTGTCTCCGCAACTATTTTGTCTCTCCCACCTATGGGCTAGACGTATGAAAGTGCGCGCACGTAGCGACGCAACTCCCCATACAAATTGATGGGAGAGACAAAATAGTTGCGGAGACAAAGTTGCTCGTGCGCGCTCGCTCTTATAGTAATTTATAATGTCAAATAAACACCATTCTTACCTAAAAGAATGTAGCAAAAAAATAAAAATTATACCCAATACATATTAGAACTATGTAATCGTCCCGGTTCCGCCCGGATAGTCGTCATAGAGTCTATCGTAGAATTTCCAAATTTTTCTAATTTTATGCCAAGCGGAGACGAATAAAAAGAAAATTACGTAAAACAGCATCTGCCTCATGTCCTACGGAATCATTTCCGTATACCCCGCAAGAGAAACCATGACCTCACTTTTGGCAAGTCGGTCAAATCCTCAATGCACGCGCAAGTAAACAGACCTAATCTATGCACTCGATTGTATCAACAACAGAGTGACCCCACAATATCACAGCTGCAGCGCCAAGTAAATTTCCGTCATTTTCTCTTAGATATTATCAATTTAATTACTTACATATAGATCCATACTAATATTATAAATGCGAAAGTAACTCTGTCTGTCTGTCTGTTACTCAATCACGCCTTAACTACTGAACCAATTTGCATGAAATTTGGTATAGAGATATTTTGATACCCGAGAAAGGACATAGGCCACTTTTTATTGCGAAATATGTACCACGGGCGAAGCCGGGGCGGACCGCTAGTATGTTATATATTAAATACATAGTCTAGTACTTTTGGAACCTATTTTATAGAATTAATTCTGACCATTTAAATTGGGTCAAAAATCAAAATCGAGTCTAAAGATTTCGGTTACATACAAATATACAGGTGAAGCTAATGAAATCGTGTTAAAAAAGAGCGTGTGAGCATACGTGTCAGAAGTGAAACTCCTTTAGCAAGATTCAAAGATACCAAAATCACCTTACTCCATGACTTGACGGTATTGCCATGACGCGACCTTGAAATTTTACACTCAACGCGCCTAAAGAAGGTTTAAAAATATTTATTTTATTAGTTTAGACATGTAATGATATATTACATATTATTTATATATCAGCTGGATTATCGGCTTAATACTGTTACAGTGAAGAGATTAACGTCTAGTTCGATTGTACTTTGAGTCATCGGTGGCAAGGTCACGAGGATTTTGAAAATACAATTGTATTGTAAATATTGCTTCATATCGGTCAATAAATTATATATATAAGACACGTAAAGAATACACTTTTATTACCTAAAATATAGACACAAATTAATTATACATAGTAAGAAAACAAAACAACAAAAATTTGTGAGAAAGCAAATAGGTAACGAAAATTGTTAGGACAAAATATTTTCACTGCAACATTTTAAAAGTCGTAAATTTTATATGGCGCCAAAAAGAGGCTAAATAATTTTTATTTTTTATTTCATTCCGTAATACTAATGAATGCACTTCTAGATATAAGAGATTAATCTTACAACACCTTCAAACTAAAATCCACAACAAAAATTCTAAAATAAATATCTACATAATATAGTTATGCATAGGTACTTACAAAATACACATTTAGAGTAAGTGCGCCAATTATGGACTGGTTCTGTAATATGGACTACCTTCATTTCTCGAAAACCATCAATCGTAGGTAGGTATCGGTCTCCGCAAACTGAATTCCACCCCACCAGAGCCTCGACAGTCGTTTGCACAGAACAAATATACTCTAGGGAGGTCGTTTGCCGTTGGGCAGAGAGCGCGCGTCATCGCGCGATGTAATTTTTTACCTAACTTCGTAAGCTCATAACTTCATAAAATATTACTGTTTGGAAAAGTGAATTATACCAGGGGAAAGGTGAGTTGCTTTACAATCATTCATAATAAGTTGATATATCTAATAGTTTAAATATTTTTCTTAGCAACAATATTACCGTAAAAATGTATGTGTATTATAATATGGACCACCGGCATGTTTTAAATATGGACTAGTGGTTCATATTAGTAAAAGTCAAATAGTTTAATTTTAATTTATTTTAATTTGATTGTTTAAGGATAAAATCTACAAATACAGACAAACATGGGATAAAGAGGCAATGGCAATTAAAGCACGTGTGCGGTTTTCGTGCCACAGGGATATATCCCGTTAATAGACACGTCTTCGAAGATCATGGCTTTATTGACGACGACCTTCCAGCAGTAGAGGGGCCTTCTAATGACCCAGCGCGCGATATAACGACACCAGTTGATATAATTACTGATAAACCGATACCTCAGCAAAGGGCTGTTGTACCTGAACCCGATAACTGCTTACCTGAGACAAAGGCTGTTGCATCTCCCACCCCTCAATCTGTAATTGAACCATCACCCCAGACCCGTTGATGGACATTATGAAGCAAATGCACAACCAGGAGTGTCAACACTGACTATGATTGATTCAATAGTTAGTCCCTCTACATCATCTAAATCATTTTTTTCGCAAAAAGTATTTCAGCCTATACCGCATTTAAGGAAAACTGTCAGCAACAGAGGAAGAAAAACTACCAAGCCTGCTACAATCTTGACATCTTTTTTTCAATAATTTTGTACCAAATTCACTATGGTCCATATTTAAAACCATGTGGTCCATATTTTGTACACTTTTTTCTAATGAACAAAAATGACATATTTTAGAAAATGTTGATTATTTCTAAGATTTTAATATTCCTTAAGAATTCTAATATTTGATTTTGTTCCTAGATAACTACCGAACCTTTAAAAATATATAAGGCTGATTAATCTTTATAATTCTGAGTTTTATTATAAAAAAACCTTATGGTGGTCCATAATTGGCGCACTTACTCTAATATTTATAGTATATATACATAGATAAAAAAGGCAACAAAAATATGTAAACAACTCACATCCGATGTTTATCTAAAGTTTTCTTGTAAGTAAATTAATTGTAAATCTTTATCTCTGCATAAAATATGTAAAATAAGTATAAAAAGAGCATTTAAACATATTCTTACATCAGATAGCTTCATATTATTATTATTATTTTTTTAATTAAGCTATTGCATAGCTTTTATCTCCGACTTTAAGCGCGGCGACCGAATGTAAAAATTCCGTAACGAAAAAACCTAACACCCCCCCACCAAATCGACACAGCGATGCGATGCTATGCAATAGCTTTACCGCGGCAGTCCTCGAGTGCCACACGTATTTTTTTAGCATAGAATTCAAAATAACACTCAATTCGCAGATCCATTTGTTAGTAAAATTATGCACGTGGTTGTAACATGATAAAAACTCATCTTTGATTATGTATGAAAATAAAGCGTTAACAACATAAATAGGGCTGTCCACAATAAACGTAATTGTTAAATATTTAATTATAAGTATATTTCGCAAAACAGAAATGTGTTTAAGTTTTGAAGATTACATTTTTGAAGTGAAACTTCGTTAGGCCCGTTGAGAGTAAAATAACAAGGTCGCGTCATGGCAATACCGTCACGTCATGGCGGTACGGCGACGATTTTGGTATCTTTGTTTCACTATAATTTTTTACGTCTTGAATAAGAATCTCTCGATAACCGACAAAAAAATAGCAACATTTTTCTTATTTAGTTTTATATTATTGTGTACAAAAACCAACCTTACACACATAAGAGATTATTTTTGCTTAGATTCACATACATCTATGTTTTTATTTTATAAAAAAATACGGGTCGTTCATTGACATGGCCTTGCTAACCTTATATCGTATTCAAATCGGTCAACTACACCTAACTAATAAAAAGAGAATTACCTTAAAAAGTAAACATTACATATTATATTAAGGCCCTGTAGTATTTTCTAATTTACATTTAATTTTCCTTTACTATATTTAAACCTTAAGTCCGTCTATTTATAATATTACTAGCTTACCGCCCGCGGCTTCGCCAGCTTTGTCTAAAACCTAATAAATTATATACTAAAACCTTCCTCTTGAATCACTCTATCTATTAAAACAAACCGCATCAAAATCCGTTGCGTAGTTTTAAAGATTTAAGCATACAAAGGGACACAGGGAAATAGGGACAGAGGAAGCGACTTTGTTTTATACTATGTAGTGATAGTGATAAATAGCTGTGCCCCACGGTTTTACCCGCATTACTTCGCTCCTAATGGCCTTAGCGTGATGATATATAACCTATAAGCCTTCCTTCGTAAATGGATTAGAATTTAGATAATCCATTGAAGAATTTTTGAAATAGGTCCAGTATTTCCTGATATTAGAATTGAATTTTTGTATTATTAGTATATACCCGGGATAAGAAAAAAATATAGCCATGTAATAGGTAAAAACGAAGCGTTCTAATAGTAAAATAATTTTTAATATCGAGCGAGCCGTTCTTGAGTAAAATCGTAAGAAACAAACAAAATAATAAAATTTTCCCTCTTTACAGTGCGAGTTAAAATTAGATCACTCCCTAACTAAAGTGTGGATATAGCAGCTTCAGAAGGCATAAAAATAAATTCGAACCGATTTAGTTCGAATTTATTTTCCACTATCTTACCGCGCGGCTTGGCCCGCTTTGTCTAAAACCTAATAAAATATAATATACTAAAACCTTCCTCTTGAATCGTTCTATTAAAAAAACCGCATCAAAATCCGTTGCGTATTTTTAAAGATTTAAGCATACATAGGGAGGGACAGAGAAAGCGACTTTGTTTTGTACTATGTAGTGATACTACTAAGTACTAACTGCTTTGCGTACAGCGTATGTTTTAAATATATAAATAAATAACACCAACATTAATACAATTCTTGCATTTTCTAAGTAATTTCCTCCCAAAAAATAAAAAAGGTCATTTTCAGTAAACGTATTTCTCAAAACAAAGACACAAAGAACATCATTTTTATTAGTAACTAGCGGTCCGCCCCGGCTTCGCCCGTGGTACATATTTACGTTTTCTCCACGTAAAAACCATCCTCGTACTTCAAGGAATATAATAAAAAAAGAATTATCGAAATCGGTTCAGCCGTTCTCGAGTTATGCGCTAACCAACACATTTTGCGATTCATTTTTATATATAAGATTAATATTAAAATGTACAATATGTATGTGCATTTCTTATAACAACGTTCAAAGTATAAAACAAAATGAACTTTAAACTTGTGGTAACCCTATCCGCCCGCACCGCGACCGTGTCAAAGGTCGTAGGGCTGTGCCGTGGAATTATAATTAATATATTATTAATACACTTAATTAAGATAAGCTTGCGGTTCGCATGACTATTAATGTGAGCGGAATTTTAACGTAATTAAATAAATACGGCGCACATTCTCTGAGGAAAGCTTCGTTAAGGTTTAGTTACATCTAGATTTCAACCCACACGTTTCAAAGAAAAACCCGCATATTTCCCGTTCCTGGGGATTTTTCGGGATGAAAAGTAGCCTATGTCGCATTCTGATTCTTCAGCTACGTTACATACCAAAATTCATTGTAATCGGTTCATTAGTATTTGCGTTTAAGAGTAACAAACATTCATACATCCATCCTCACAAACTTTCGCATCCTACTTACTTCGAATATTATAAATGCGAAAGTTTGTGAGGATGGATGTATTGCACAGAGCATAGCTATTCTCTGCAATGCTAAACTAGCTAGTTTTTAATAGCCCGCGGCTTCGCCCACGTTTTCAGAAGAAAAACCTAATACCTATCCCATGTGTTAATCCAAGTTACCCTCTATATGTGTGCTAAATTTCATTGCAATCTGTACGGTAGTATTTGCGTGAAAGAGTAACAAACACACACATACACATCCTCACAAACTTTCGCATTTATAATATTAGTAGGACATAGTAGAATATTTACAAAATGTAATTACAACAATCGCAAGCGCATAGAAACAATTACGCTACAATGACCCGATTGGATATCTTATCTGTTATCGGCCATGCAGAGGTTAGTGTGACGTCATCGATTCAGCTGATAACGCCCGGTACAAGGGTTAGTTTGTGCGAAATTAAGAACATAATCATTAAATTATCCAGAAAGTTTTTAAAACAAAAACTGCATTATATTTCTTGTTTATGTGACTAGATTTAAGACTAGCCCTTTTTTGCGGTTTTTACCCGGTTCCGAATAGGATGAAAAATTTTACAACGTTATTTTGAATTGCCAAAGAAAAATATCTTTGTGCTAAAACTATTTTTAAACCAGAATTTAAAAATAACGATTCCAAATTTGTTGACATGATGATACGTACACGATACACATATAACTTCTTTATTTTTTCAAGTGAAACATCTTTCGCGTCTGGCACTACCGTACCGTACAGGCAATACCGTCACGTCATTGAGTAAGACGACGATTTTGGTATCTTTGAATCTTGACAAAGAAGTTTCACTTCTGACACGTGTGCTCGACACACGCTCTTTATTTATTTAAGCATTTCTTTCTCCCAGCTCAAACTTGTTTCTATCTACTTAAGGTCTTAAATGTTAAAATCATTATTCTATAATTCTCCAGCTATCGAGAAAGGCAAGGGCAGTAGCAGCTTCGACCAATAAGAGCGGGGGCATCAACGAAAAAAAAAATTTTATGTGGTTTTATGAAACCAGGTAAAAGTGAAACTTTCCGAACACTGCTTTATACCTACTCGGCAGCCGACCGTCACGCGACATGCGCTACACAGACCAAAAAGTTTGAGACGATCGCGATGTAATAAAAGTTTCACTTTAAAAATTTTGCAAAAATGTGAAGAAAATAATCCTTTTCACAGCTAACCATGTTGCGCAGGTCATTACTGTATTCTTTTCCATTTAAGTAATAATTTCAATACAGCGCCGAGTATGAAAAAAATATTATTCGTTTGAACATTATCAGTGATATTATTTCATAGATATCTATATTATATCGATGATAGATCGGTGACCTTGTTTAGTAATAAATCAAAAACATAATCACAAATTTTTAACAATCGTCACAAATAAGGTACATTTAAAAAAAAAGGAAAATACACAAAAGTGCGTATGAATGTCATTCCCTGTCTGTGGTCATTCCCATTTTTTTTTTAATTTTCCACCTATCGCTGAGTACGATGAGTTTTACATTTATAGTGACGTGAATTATTTCGGTAGATAGGTACTTGATTTTTTTTTTATTATAAAAACAATTTTATATTTATTTCTTACAATTTAATTAAAACACCGATACACTAATGCAAATATTTACTAGTCTATACAAAAAAAACCTGTTCCTAACCTAATATACAATTTAGATTATAAAGATTATACCATATCATCGTCTTCAATTATTTATTACTAGCTTTCCGCCCGCAGCTTCGCCCGCGTTTTCAAAGAAAAACCCGTTCCCGTAGGATTTCCGGGATAAAACCTATCCTATGTCCTTTCTCGGGTATCAAAATATCTCTATACCAAATTTCATGCAAATTGGTTCAGTAGTTAAGGCGTGATTGAGTAACAGACAGACAGACAGACAGAGTTACTTTCGCATTTATAATATTAAGTATGGATACCATATCATTATTGGATTATAATAATAAACCGTGTTTATTGTTTTTTGGTTTTATTACGATACAAACAAGGCGCGTGACGTTGAGGATTTGTTGAAAAAAAACCTTTGTTACAGAACTGATAATTTCGTACTGTGAGTCATATCATCCGTTGTGTAAACAAGACTTATATGTCTTTGTTACTACTTACTTCATTGTAGGAAACAAATGTGAGGTAAACCGTAAGTAGTATTTTAATGGTGCCAACTAAGGGGTGCCAAATTCACAACAACAAAGTCCCTACTATAATAAATGCGAAAGTTTGTGGGGATGGATGTTACTCTTTCACGCAAATACCTACTACTGAATTATGATTACAATGAAATTTAGCAAACATATAGAGGGTATTTTGGACTAACAGACAGGATTGGTTTTATCCCGGAAATCCCACGGGAACGATGCGGGTTTTTCTTTGAGAACGCGGGCGAATCTGCGGGCGGAGAGCTAGTATAAAATAAAATCGCTACCCACTGTCTATCTGTCTGTCTGCTGCGGATCGTTACGTGTATTATTGCGTTTTTTAATATGTAGTTTATTTATTAATTTCGCTGGCGGAAAGGTAATAAACTAATAACGTAGCTGTAGGTACAATCACAATTTTTGTAACCGAATACCCCCGAAACGAATGGTCCGATTTTCATCAAACTTATTTAGGTCGTCTATGTTTATACCCCTATACGATAAGGTTGGCAGGAAATTTTCCATTTTCCATTCCAAGCAGTAATATTAATAAAAAAATCGCGCCAAGCACCCGTCTCAGAAGTGAAACTTCTTTGGCAAGATTCACGCCCGTAGCACACCTCCGCTGCGATACCATGACCGCGGAACCGCTAGATGAATTCCGCTGTGATCAAGTGTAGTTTGATTAGTGGAACCGGCATCGGCGAAACCTCATGTGAGTCAGTCAAGAATGTGGTCAAGAAGCAACGATCGAAGCGAAATGACGTCGTTATCGGAGTCAGAGGAAGAAGAAATATTATTGTGGACTTTAACTTTGAAAAGACATAAAACTCGTAGAATTTGGGTGCATGAGATTAATAAAAAAAGACAGAAATTAGGAGAAAACCTACTATGTAAAGAACTCGAGTACCATGAAGATCGTTTCTATACATATACATATGTATTTTTAGAATGACCCCTCAGAGTTTTGATGATTTACATACTCTTTTACAATAACAATGTAGTTCCGCGTTTTATTTTTGTAGTTTTTGACAAACACGCGCGAAAACAATGCGGCACCGCAAACAAATAGCGGCGTGAGCGCGGTAATGTGGCTGGCGTTAGAAAAGATCTGCGAAACCGCGCGAAGAAAGTGATAAAAAATAGTTAGATGTATGTGTTAGAACAGGCAGTTTCGCTACTGTTCCGCTTCTCGTACACGGGACAAGACAGAGCGAAACTACTGCGGTTCCGCTGTTACAGTTCTGCAGCGGAGGTGTGCTACGGGCGTCAAAGATACCAAAATCGCCTCACTCCATGAGGTGACGGTTTCGCCATAACGCGACCTTGAAATTTTACTCTCAAAATTTACAAGCAACAGTAAATACCTATTTGACTTAGTACAAAGTACACATGCTAAATACGAAAAAGATAAAACTTTCAGCGAAACGTATTGATATCAATAATTACATACAGTTACGCAATTATCAAATAATATACCATGTTAATTAAATAACGAGTATAAATTATTCTAAATTATATTGTACTTGTAAATTTTAATTTGAAAGTGTGCATGCTTATCATACTGAACGGTTGTACTAATTTATAATAATATTATAAAGCTGAAGAGTTTGTTTGTTTGTTTGAACGCTCTAATCTCAGAAACTACTGGTCCGATTTTAAAAATTCTTTCGGTGTTAGATAGCCCATTTATCGAGAAAGGTTATAGGCTATATCTATACTAATATTATAAAGCTGAAAAGTTTGTTTGTTTGTTTGAACGCACTAATCTCAGAAACTACTGGTCCGACTTGAAAAATTATTTCGGTGTTAGATAGCCCATTTATCGAGAAAGGTTATAGGCTATATCTATACTAATATTATAAGGCTGAAAAGTTTGTTAGTTTGTTTGAACGCGCTAATCTCAGGAACTACTGGTCCGATTTGAAAAATTCTTTCGGTGTTAGATAGCCCATTAGGGTGCACTCACACACATCAGTCACCGTCAAGTCACCGATGACTGATCGGTGACGGTTTGTGTACGTATCCACAAACACCAGTCACCGTCATGTTGTCCGTCAGTCACGTCGCCGGTTTGACTGAATCATTGAACACATACATCAGGTTAGTGAGTGATTAGACGTGTGTCACGCTAGAGAACATGTAGCAATTGACGGTAGCACGACGCTGACTGAACTGAGACGTGACGGCACCGGGTGAGTGGGGATAAAAGTATGATACATGTATGGAAAGATTATTTGACGTGCCTGACCGGGGACGTCACTGATAGATTTCGTGCCGGCGACTGTCGTGTGGGAACAGAGTCATACTAGAACTATTGATACATATTTTTTTTTAATCCTGTCCGGTGACGTGCCGTGACGGTGACTGATGTGTGTGAGTGCACCCTTAATCGAGAAAGGTTATAGGCTATATACACAGATCGCAGAAAGTGCTATATATCATTACGGTAAGACCAACAGGAGCGCAGCCACGCGGGTGAAACCGCGCGGCGCAGCTTGTTTAGTATATTATTTCTAGTATTTTCTCTATATTCCTTACAAGCTGGTTTTACCCGCATTGCTCCGCTGCTATTGATCTAGCCTTCCCTTTAGGCCTTTTTCAATAAATGGAATATCTAACAGTGAAATAATTTTTCAAATCAACTCAATCTTACACATTTTTAAACTCTAGAAAGGTGAAAAGATCTTAATGATGTTGAAATAAAAAAAAATATATAAAAATAAACCCTAAAGCACTAAAAAATCGATAAAAAGCAAAGTCCCGTGTCCCCTAGTGGGTTAAGGGGCAGATGCATTATACATCTGTTTCACTGATCGATTTTCTTTAAGGAAAAGTAGGTAGGGATAAGGCTGATCGCCTTATGTGTCCTGCCAGACCGAAAATTTTTTGTTCTTCGTCTCACCCGGGAATCGAACCGCGAACCCTTCGGTTTTCCGCTCACGTGTCAACCACAATCGATACATTAAGTTAATTTAATATGTATTAAAATATGAAAATAAATACATTGTGACCTAATACAAAACACTATTAAAATTAACCATTGTCATTAGCCATTATTTTTATGTGCATACTAGCGGTCCGCCCCGGCTTCGCCCGTGGTACATATTTACGTTTTCTCTACGTAAAAACCATCCTCGTACTTCAAGGAATATAATAAAAAAAGAATTATCGAAATCGGTTCAGCCGTTCTCGAGTTATGCGCTTACCAACACATTTTGCGATTCATTTTTATATATAAGAAGATTAAAAATGAATGATGTACATATTAGTAAAATCTGAAATTACATCATGTCAGTGCTAAATCTCTATTTAACAATATATGCGATATTAGCTTCACCTGTATGTTAAATCTTCTTCTTCTTCTTATCTTCTTATATATAAAAATGAATCGCAAAATGTGTTGGTAAGCGCAT
Source organism: Colias philodice (assembly GCF_061535455.1). Taxonomy (NCBI): domain Eukaryota; kingdom Metazoa; phylum Arthropoda; class Insecta; order Lepidoptera; family Pieridae; genus Colias; species Colias philodice. Next base: position 2,917,769 of record NC_143114.1, on the reverse strand, counting down.
AACTCGAGAACGGCTGAACCGATTTCGATAATTCTTTTTTTATTATATTCCTTGAAGTACGAGGATGGTTCTTATGTAGAGAAAACGTAAATATTATGTACCACGGGCGAAGCCGGGGCGGACCGCTAGTGTTTGCATATAAACGACTCCTAAGAGTCGATTTTGACCCATTCCATAAGGACTGATTTAATTCAAACTTTGTACACTTATTTTATCTCATTATAGCGTTTTTTTTTAACAATTTTAATAATTTTTAAATGCATTTGCCAATAATGTATAATTTAATAAATTAATGTTTGAGTTCTGGCATTATTTTGAATAGGTATAATTTTTAGGGTTCCGTACCGAATGGGCAAAACGGGACCCTATTACTGAGACTTCATTGTCTGTGTGTCTCCATGCTGTATCTCATAAACCGTGATAGCTAGAAAGCTGAAAATTTCACAAATCATGTATGTATTTCCGTTGCCGCTATAACATCAAATACTAAAAATTAAAAAAATAATAAAATAATTAAGGACCGACTCGCACTTGGCCGGTTTTTTTCCAGGTCATAATCTTAAAGCATATTATAATCAAATTTCAGACGAATAAATTCAGTTATTTTAGAGAAAGTGTAACAGTCTTCATAATTAGTGTAAAACCTTTCTAATTTACACAAGTAATTTTATAAAGAAGAAATATTAGATTACATTAATAATATATATTATATATCTATCCTCTACCTTAGGTGGCCTGGTTGAAATCGCTTTTAAGCGATAAGGTCACCTTTTGCGCAAAAACAGCTGATTGTAACTTGATAAAATTTGACAAAGGGATAGATTGCAATTTTGATTAAGTTTTTCATAGTGTTAATATGCACTTATATACAAAACTAATTTAACATTAGTGCCGAGAATTCTTTTCAAATATGACTGGTTTTTGTCATATAAGAACAAGATATGATAATATGTTAATTCATGACATTGCAATAACATTAGTGGTCTATTATTTAAAATTGCCATTTCATAAAGGACTGTAATCCATATCATCTTACAACCTCAGTGTCTCTATAACCTTTCAATAAAATAGGTATGTTCCAAAATTTAGTCTATACTTAATATCCTCTTTTGGTATTGCATGCGGTGAATTTTTCGGCTGCAGTTTTTAATAGATTATCTGTAAAATCAATTTAAAAACTGAACATTTTTTGGTATAGAAATTTTGCGTATCATGACAGTCAGCACATTCTTATTTACGTTTGTAGATGTTATTTATATTAAAATACGTCATTTCTAAAATAAATGATAAAAATGCGACGTACACGCAATCGTACATTGCAAGAACGTAATCATAACCATTTGAAAACACGTAAAATAGGTGCGGAGCCGGGTCACAATGTAACACAGCAATGTAAACACCAACATTACGAAACAAAGGTAGGCATGTGCGTTTTAAATCTAACGGGTACGTATGTATCATCGATTAATTTTAATTCTTAAAACGAATAATCAATGACACAGGCCATAAATGTGCGGGCGTAAATTTAAGGCTCACCTCGAAAAGTTTAAGCAGGATGTTCACATACAGCCGTCGAACACCCAAAGATTTTCCAATAGATGCCAGAAAAATAACACACAATATTAGAAGTAAGAACGGCGTGTACAATATAGACACGGCTACCGACACGAACGGCATCATTACGGCCATATTGCAAACTGAAAGATGGAATTAGAAAATTCAAATGTCAAATGATTTCTGTCAGATGATCATGAATGAAAAGCGATCGATTTCTGTGACGTCAGTAGTCATTCTGATTAGTTTTTATTACCATAAAAAAATATCACAGCTGACTCTTAAAAAAATGTTTTTGAAATCAAATACTTCTATGTTTTTCTTTTCTAATGTGTTTTAAATCATAAGGAATTTACTTTAAGAAAAAAAAATATCTAATTCACCTATTAAAATGCACCTTTTAAGATTTTTAAAATAGCAACATTTTTAGTCTATCAAGTGCAACATTAAAAATAACCTTAAACTTTTTGGTTGTATCAAAAATTTTCGGGAATTACGTAAATCCTCCTTGGATAAATTTCCCATATAATAATTCACCATGTCTGAACTTCCTTACGGACCCCCAGTGCGTGTATCGCCTTTGATCAGGGTAAGGGTTATTTTTCTTATATTATGTAACAGAAAATTTTATCATTCCATTTCCAATATAATAATCCTATTGAATACCGTAAAATTAAAAAGTTAACTTCAATTTTGGAACTTTAATTGTAAATTGTAAACAATTGAAAATGGAATACAATTGAAACAAAACAAAAGTTTAATAGTTTAATTTACAATTATTATTGTTCCATGAAAATTATCATGTACCCAAATAACTAGGTGCAAAATAGGTGTTTAATTAAATCTGTAAATTTAAAAGCCCATTTAAACCTATAGGTACTTAAGGAATCTTTAAAAAAATAAGAATTCAAAAACAAAATCTATATATTTTTAAATTCTTCTAATAGTCTTTAAAACAAACGATAAAATCAGTCTATTTAATAATAAAATTAAATTTCAGTTCGGCCGCTGGTCATTCCTTGGAGTCGGCATCGTATATGGTGCTTTCCACCAGAACAGACTGTCCAAGAAGGAAGCTAAGATCAGGGAAATTGAAACCAAGGAGAAAGCTATCAGGGATGAGAAGCTGAAACAGGAGAAGGCTCTCGCTGCAGCCGGTAAGTTTATAATTCAAGTACATGAAAAAAAATTTTTTTTACTCAAATACTACCTTACCGCCCGCTTTGTCTAAAACCTAATAAATTATATACTAAAACCTTCCTCTTGAATCACTCTATCTATTAAAAAAAACCTCATCAAAATCCGTTGTGTAGTTTTAAAGATTTAAGCATACAATGGGACATAGGGGCAGAGAAAGCGACTTTTTTTTATACTATGTAGTCAGTAGTGATAAGTACAGTATGATTCAAACTTAATGGCGACTCGGAACATCAAACAATGTGATGCGCAGAAATCAATTTTAGTTATTACTGGAAGGTTAAGGGTTGGATACTTGCGTGCTCATGCATTCACAGCTAACTTCTGAACCGCCATTAAGTTTGAATCAAACTGTACTTACTACTTGATCTAACTAAGAACATCATCATCATGTTTTAAAGCAATATTTATTCCAGTTTGGGAATAACACAGCTATATGATGTAATTGTTAAGTATGCACAGTCAATTATTCTGTAACTGTTACAGATATCAAAAGAACTTTAAAATTAAATCAAATACCTAAATAGTTGCGCCCCGCGGTTTCACCCGCGTAGTCCGCTCCTGTTGGTCGTAGCGTGATGATATATAGCCTATGCCGTATAGCCTTCCTTGATAAATAGTATCTGACACAGAAAGAATTTTTCAAATCGGACCAGTAGTTCCTGAGATTAGCGCATTCAAACAAACAAAAAGCTAAAGGAAAGCTAGCTTTTCTTAAAATATAGATGCTTATTATGTGATCTTACTAAGAACATGGGTTACCATGATGCCGTAATAACTTAGGCTCCGGAACCACAGACACAATAGAAAATCTATTGTGTCTGGGACCGATCGGGCCACTTGGGGCTCAATGGGTTAAGGACTTCTAGTGTCCGAAAAGACAGCTATTAATATTTTCTAAAGCTGTTATTTTCCTATACTTGATAAGTACTGCTTTAAGACGATATGGTAACCCAGGAACATCAATGACACAATACACCTTTGAGTTTGTACAATAATTAATAAAATCATTTTAAATAATGCCTGTATTTTGTTTGTCACTTTAATAAAGAAAGATATGAAACTATTTACATAGCATATTATAAATTGATTATGTTGGATCTTGAAACAGTACATATTTATTTTAGTCCTGTTTATTTAAGAGTTAAAAAAGTTATAAAAGATAGAAGCTTGAAATTTTGTGATTGTTAGATGAATTCAACACATCAAAAATCATCAAAATTGTTTCAGTCGTTCTTGGGTTATAAGTACTGTTATTAACCCATCCCTATCCTTTTATATATTTAAAATATAAAAAAGGATATGCGCTTCCCTATTCTCAATAATAAAAAAAAATCTAAAATCTTGTTATGTATGGATAATAACAAAAATCAACCTGCATTTAGATATAAGCATAATTTAATAATTCTAATAAATATATTTTCTTTCTTTTTTCAGCCGAAATGAAGAATCTTGAAGAAATGATCAACAAGAAGGCATAAACTATAGACTAAGGTTACAGTGTTGTCATAAGTCATGTTTTGTGATGGCAAATAAATTCCATCTTTGTAATTATGTTGTAATTTATGAAATATAGGTGATATCGAAAAGTGATTGTTTTATTTGCCTCTTCCTGGTACATAATATACAATAGCCAGATGTATGTATGTATGTTTGTCCACGCGTAAACCACTGAACGGATTTTGATGATACTTGGCGGATAGCTTATGTAGCTACCACAGTCCACAAAGATCATTAGGGGTTGATTTTAGAAAAAGGTGGCTTTTTTTGGTAAAATATGTTGCTTAATAAGTGTTTTAATGACATATTTTTTTGTCATGTTTTTAAAACAAATCGTGTTGGTAGCAAAATTACTTTTTTTTTCATAAATCTATAAAGGACAAAAAAGTTCGAAAAAATGTCTGATATTTGTAAGAAACATAGAAAAAACTTTATTGAAATAAAACGCAGGGTATTTCTTAATGTATATTATGTCTATGTATATGATGGTCCGGCGCAACACCGTGCACTCGCTGCAGATGCCTCGCCGCGTTACGACGTCTCGCGAAGCTGCTGTCGCACACACCGCACTTGTATCTGTATTGTGGCGCTCTATGTCTGTTCTTGTGTATACGCATGAGGGTAACAGATTTGAAACGTGCGGGGCACTGGTCACACTGAAAGGGAAATAGATTATTTATTGATAGTTAAAAAATAATCTTGAATTGAGAATTTTCTTCGTTATTTGAAACATTAGTTAAAATGTTAGATACTAGAGAGCGTCGAGCGAGAAAGCTAATTATTATTTCTAAGAAAGGTAATTAATATTCACTGCGCTTGAAATAAATAAGGATCATGGTTCAGGAATTTCATTTCAGGGTATCAGTGACGTAATATAAACAACTGGTCTTAAGTCCGAGTGATGTTGTATAAAACATTCATTGAAATTAACACCTTATTACGTGATATTAATATATTGTATAGAAAATAGAAAACTCTGCCGAACACACGTGTAAGCAGAGTTTTGCTTCTGACAATTTTCGAGCAGGTTTGAAGCTCTAGGAGTTTTTAGTATAGTAATAACTACTTGACTCTTGAGATTTATAAATAACTAGCTGTACCGCGCGGTTTCACCCGCGTGGCTCCGCTCGTGTTGGTCTTAGCGTAATGATTTATAGCCTTCCGGCCTTCGTCGATGAATGGGCTATCTGACACCGGAAGAATTTTTCAAATTGGACCAGTAGTGCCCGAGATTAGCGCGTTCAAACAAACATACATAAAACAAACAAACTCTTCAGCTTAATAATATTAGTATAGATTACATACATTTTGTATTAAAATATTTTCAACTTACATATTGTAATACTATGAAAATACTCAACAGAAAATAAATAAAAATACCTGAACAGTCTTTTCAGGCAAATGTATAGCTATGTGTTGTAGATAGCTACTCTTTCTATGGAAGCCGGCGTTACATTCATTGCATACATAGGGCTTTTCACCTGTGTGGAGTCGCTCATGTATCTGTAAAGAATTTTAATAAAAAATAAAATTTCTACTGCCTAGGTCCCCCCGCCCTTTTCCTGCAATTTGCAATATTTTTGTATTAACTGCACTGCATTATTTTTTAATCAACTATTATCTCTGTGCTATTGGTTGCAACTACACGTTTAAAGCTATTTTATTTATTTATTTATACTTTATTGCACACACATAAGAAAGTACAAATACAGAAAGAACATAAAATAGAGAAAGATATGTACAAACGGCGGCCTTATCGCTAGGTAGCGATCTCTTCCAGGCTACCGTATGTATGCGTAAGGAGAGATTATTATATTAGCTATTAGATATCTTAATAGAAGTTTTTCATGGTGTTCATTCAATTTTTGTAACTACACAATATTTAGCTCGCTTTTCGCCGTAATTAATATAGACGAACGTTTCGCGCGTTGATTAAATCAACGTTGTTTTAAAAATAATTTTGATAAATAAAAATGATATCCCTACTAATAATATAATACTCTCAACCTCTCAACCGATTTTGATGAAATTTGGCACAGACAATCTTTAGACCCTGAGAAGGAACCTTTTATCAAAACATCACGCGGGTGAAGCCGCGGGCGGAAGCTAGTTGCTTATAAAAATATACATGGAATTGTGTTATTTTTTGTCGTGAATGGAATAATGTTCTCAATAATAAGTACCTAACAACTTAACATACCTTAACCTATAAATATATAAAGAATAGAAAAAATTCGATCACGAGGCGGGACTCAAACCCGCATCTTCTCGCGCCATTCCGGGGCGGATGCCTGACCAATTCAGCCACTCGTGACCCGCCAGAGCGATCGAATTTATTCTATTCTTTCAGTTTTATGTGTCTAAGGGACACACAGAAGGAATTTTTTCTATTCTTTATAAATTTACATTTATAAAGCATTTGAATGCCATAAAACCTAAATATCAATTTAAATACCTTAACCTGTTCTGCATTAGACGCTTTATAATCACAGTACGAACATTTATCTGTCTTCTCATAGCCATGTTTTGCTCTACAGTGCATGAGTAGAAGCCGGCGAGTGATAAACTTTTTGCCGCAATGCTGTAATCATGAAATGTTAATAATTATAATGGAGACTAATAGCTTTTATCTCAGACTTTGAGCGCGGCGACCGAATGTAAAAATTCCGTAACGAAAAAACATAACACCCCCCACTCCAACCGGCACAGCAATGCGATGCTATGCAATCGCTTTACCGCGGCAGTCCTCGAGTGCCACATGTATCACAGGCAAATTTAATAAATTTAATTTTATACACACCTCGCAAACAACATCGAAACCAGTGTGAATCTTATAATGATTCCGGAGCGACAGTTTCGAAGTCAATATCTTATGGCAATATTCACACTCTATCTCTTCTTTCCCCCTCTCCTTTTTTCTCTTATCTTCTTTGTCCGTTTTACCTTTCAAAGTTCGCACAACATTTTTTTTTCGAACAGCACTCCGTTTTTTCTTATCAAATATATTCTCTGTTTCTTCGATAACAGGTTTTGTGTCTGTGCTCATTTCCTTGTGTTCGTTGATTTGAAATGTGTCTAGCGTAATGTTATCGTCAAATTCCTTGAAGTCATCGTCGTTGGCGTCAAAAATATCTATCGTTGTTGCATTTTCGTTTAATTTTATTGTAAATACAGTGGGAAGTGTGTCATTTGGTTGGTAATTTAGTAAAAACTGCTGGATTTCTTGACATTTTCTTCTATATTTAGTGGATTCATTTACAAAACTGATGCAGTTTGAACATATTTCTTGAGGTAGATTATCTTTATATTCAACCTGAGGACAATATCGATTAATTCATTGAAAAATTAAAAGAAAAAATACTTTTTATTGACTTTATTCTTTGTATGTAAATTATTCCTATAGACTAGACTATAATTTAAACTGCAACAATAATGAAATGGCAATGAAAATACTATAATTTATGAATTATATTATTTATTTATTTATTCATACTTTATTGCTCTGAAATAACTTAACTAAATCGGAACGGAACTTAATCTACAAACTTCTATATTAAAACAACTGGCGGTCTTATCGCTAAATAGCGATTTCTTCCAGACAACGAATATTTTTTTCAATTCATTAAAATTTCGTGCGTCTTTATGAGTTAAGACTTACAAACAAAAACTATACCCAATTTTTCTTGCTTAATATTAATGTATGTTAATATCGATAACTAAAACTTGTGTTAAATATATATACACAAGATACGTACCTTAATTCCTGTAGCAATTAATATAATAGTAGTATATTTTTCACTGTGTTCCGGGTACATAAATATAGGGTATAAGTTTTGACTATTTATACACAATCTGCAGCATTTTAAAGGATGCATTCTTATGATATAATATCTTAGAAACTGTATTCGAATAATTATTAATATGCTACTGTTAAATCTTTTACATTAATATAAAATTAAACAACTTCTTTTGCATTTCATTTTCCAAACAAACATTGGAAACATTCTTGTTTGACATTGACATATTTAATGTCATGTTTAATCATTATGATGACGTTTATTAATGCAAGATTCGTGTCTATTTGACAAGGTAAGAAAATAACAGAAACGATAAACCAACATTTTAAAAGCTTATGCATAACTGTATATAATGCATACAATTAACAATAGTAGTTAAGGACAGCATTCATTTAGTACATACTATAAAACATAGCCCTCCGCTGCGTCCGTACTTTATCTAAACTCAATAACTACTGCACCGATATTCATTCTGTTTTCACTAGTGGATAGTGTGGCTCGTGAGATAATATGTCTACTGTCTAGTTCTAGTATAATATAATAATTCAGTTTCAATCCAAAGTGCCAAAAGTCAGTTCAGTAAGAGATTAGTATTTGTTTCGGTATGCTTCTATATTATGGAAGTCATTATCCTTCCAACTACCTACATATATTTAGTTTAAAAAGAAAACTAGAAGAATGTGTAAAAAATTATTTATTTTTCCTTAAGTAAATGTAACAATATTTTAAATACTAATTTGCTTAGTATAGTAGTAAGTGAATAGACTTATTAAATACTATGGACAAAATCATAATAATTTATATAACTACATAAACTGGTGAATTAAAAAAAAAATAACTGAAATAAATTCTCACAGAAATACATTATTAATAAATTAGACATACTTATTTCATAGAACAATACTCCATATAATAGAAAGGGACCATTCAAGTATTACTTAACACAATTTATACATATAATGATAAAACATAATTTTAAACAGTTAACTAAAGCTCGCTACTCTCGTACCTGCCGCAAGGGCAATATTGGAAAAATCTTGGTTGCGCGGTGTTCGGAGCAATTTCAGCTGTTCTCTAAATTGCCCCTGCTTGCCTGTACATATCACAAAGAGCCAATTAAGGGTCTAATTCCAATATTGCCCCTGGAGATAGGTAAGTAACCGGTTTAAAATTCAGTGCGTTGTCATCTTCTTGATTGAGATTCTGCCATATATAGTTTTATCGATTATTGCGTAAGGAATTGCTTCAATATTACTGTTTCCCTTTAATAAATGTACATGGGATATAAACAACTTAATATATCTGCACAAATCAAAATACTTCATTTTAAACTAGATGATCGGTGTAATCTAAGCTTCTTTTACTTAAGCTATGGTTCACATAATTCATATTTCTCTATGCACTCTATCAACCAGCCAACTGGCAAAGCTTTAACATGAGCCATGTTATACATTGGTTCATACATGTCCTTAAAAATAATATAGTGAGAGCATATCTCCAGCTTCCCACCTTTCTTAGCATGATACGGAACAAGTTTCTCTGCTTCTGGTATCAATTCTGGGTTCGGTACTCTCCGTAGAACTATACCACCTGCGTCTATTATTAGCTTTGTTAACACCGCCTTCGTTAATACTAACGTTTTTGATATTTCGTACTTACTTATAAAATTGTGCAAGTAGAAATGGCAGCCGTTGAAAATGCCTGGCAATTGCTTGTATCTGTTGTAGCGCGAATTTTTCGGTCCATTATACAGTTTATTTCCAACGCCTTTCACTTCATAATCTTGGAACGGTTCCAGAATTTGTTCCGATGATTTCGTAACCCATTTGGAGGATATCACCCATATACCATATACAATAGCTTGCAAAACATCCACGCTAGATGTACATACATCGTCATCCACATCCACAATCAAATGAGTGACTTTTGCTGTGAATTTTGTCTCCAAGTGCAAATTAGAATGATGTTTTGTTAATATTTTCAGCTTACTAGTCACTGTCCTGAATTGTGACACACAGAACACTCTCATATCTTCAAAATCTAATTCCGAATGTGCATTTGCTATTAAAGTTACATTGAAGCCTTGCGTTTGTAGTAAATTTTCAGCAGCATCAAGCAAAATGGCTTTCATGTCTTCTGACGCCAATTGTACTGGAGTTTCACCTTTGCAGTTCCGTGCGTACAAATCCGCTCCATGTTTGACGAGTTCGGCGGCTATATCCTTACGATTATATCTCACAGCTTCATGCAATGGTGTTTCATTGCTTGGCCCTGGTACGTTAATGAGCGTGTTGAACTGTAAGAGTGCTTTAACAATTTCTAGTTTACCGTTTTGTACTACTTCGTGGAGCGGCGTCCACCCAGCATTATCTTTAGTGTTCGAATTGGCCCCCTGATTTAATAAGTCCAATACTCTATCAATTTTACCCAGTCTACAAGCTACGTGAAGACTCGTTTCACCTTTAGTGTTTTTCTTTTCGATACCTTTTTTCGAGCTTGCAGTTGACGATATTGTTATGTTCAAATCAGATTTACTTTTCGGCTTTTTAAACTCACTATCTGGAGTGTTTTTATTCAGTACTTTCATATTTTCTTTACTTGATTGAACCTCGTCTGTGGCTTTACCGCGCTTTTTTGCGGATACAACTTGTTTTGAATCTTGAGGCCTACAATTTCGGAATATCTTGTCGAGTTCTTTCGCAGATTCTATACAGTTAGCTAAATCATTGCCAGGATATGCGGAACAACCTTCTAGAGGCATATTACATGTGGGACATTGTTTTAAGTTTTCAAAATGCTCCGCGCATATGTAATGAAAACAAGCGCTCAGACTTACTGGTTTAACACATAACTTCGAACAAACGCCGCAAGTATAATCTTGTTTGACCGCGTCTAAAGCTTTGAGGAATTTGTTTAATTTATCAGGAGACATCTTGCTGCTCATATTTGTGTGTTGAACCACGTTTAAACTAATTTAAACCTCCCAACTTCCCAAAAGGTGAGAACAATCAACAAACCAAAATAATTAATAAAGCCAAATGCCAATAGAGTTAGGCAGCTGAGTGCTGACACTTGACAGTGACAATTCAGGATACATGTCTATTGGAAAAATAATATAAGCAAAGAAAAAAAAAACGAAATTATTTGGACTTTGGTATATTTGATGATTCATGAGGTTCATGATACATTTGGCGCAATAATCATGAGCCATGACTGTTTTGTTTTACTGCCTCTTTCGTTTGAAATAATGGCGATGATTTATATGGAAAATTTCACCATTTATATAAGTTGTAACGCAAAACAAAATTAAATGAACCTTAGTCGAAAGCAGTCTAAACTAAAGTCTAGGCTGATAAGATAAAAATACAGGTAAAAAAAACGCAAAGTTAAGAATAAGCATTTATTTAGATTAATAAAAAGTACAAAATAGCTTATAATATATTGTCGTTGATATTGCAATACGTTCTATGTGATTTTTTTTACGATTTTTCGCATTTTAATTCTGAACGCATCCGTAAAACGTTCTATGTAAACAGCCAATCAGAACACTCGAATTCAAACTGATGTTCATAGAGTAGGTATACTGTACAGTAATCTGTAATATAATATATTGCTGATGTTCATCATCACCGATCCATTATATTATCATCCCATTTTTTCATACAGCATATCAGGCAGGCGGTTTGAGCAACTTTTGCGGTGCTTGTGCATAGTAACTAATACTTAATCTGTGCTTGTGCATTTCTGATTTGGATTCTAAGGGGATGGGCTTTGCCACAGAGCAAGTAATATAGTACTATAGTGTATAGAGTAGTAATATAGTGGGCTTTGCGATTCCAAACACTTTGCGAATAAAGTGATAAATAATTTTCAAAACTTGAACCATCCTCACAAAGAACAATCACTGGATGAATCTTTGTTACAGTTCCGGGGACGTTTATCTTTTCGACAGTACATCAAGTCGAAAAAAGCAAGATATGGCATAAAATTCTATACATTAACGACTCATGATGGTTATGTCCTGAATTTCATCATTTATGAAGGAAAAAATACAGTGGATGAAGACGGCGATGGATCAAAAACTGCAAAACTGGTCTTCAAATTAATGGAGCCTTATTTGGATAAAGGACATGAGTTATATATGGATAATTTCTACAACAGCGTAGATTTGTCCAAAAAACTTTTATTTCACAAAACTCACACGATAGGTACCTTACGAAAGGACAGGAAAGGAAATCCGAAGACAATGTTTGGAAAAAAAATTAAAAGAGGAGATCACGTTTGGAGAAGGAAAGGAAATGTCTATGTATCAATGTGGAAAGATAAAAGGGTTGTGTATACCTATGCTAACAACAAAACACCAACCACGTAATAACTAGAAACAGGTATGGGCAAGCAAAGAAAAAACCAATTGAAGTGAGTGAATTATAACAAATTTATGTCTGGCATTGACAAGTCCGACCAAATGATTGCTTAATATTCCACTCCAAAAAAGACAATCAGGTGGTACAAAAAAGTATTTTTTCATTTATTGGACATGATGGTGTGGAATGCGTACTATATGTTCAAAAAGTATTGTAACTCAAACACAACCTTGCTGAGTTTCCGAGAGAGTATAATAAATTCATACCTACAGGTGACTGATAACACTCTAAATGATATACAACAAATGAGACTGGCAAAGACTTCAAGCAGGCGAAAGAAAATAACTACTGATAGTCTTCTTCAGACGGTGTCTGAATCTGGACACTGGCCAGAACTCATACCACTGGCTGAGAACGCAAAACGCAATAAAGTTTTCTTGAGATGCCGAGTTTGCACTAAAAACAAACTATCAAAGCAAACGAGCTATCGCTGTAAAGGTTGTATTGACAAGCCACCTCTTTGTCCAAGTTGCTTTGAAGCATGGCATATGGTTAGGGATGAAGCTTGAAGATTTTTTCACTGTTTTGGCATTCATCTGATGTAAACTCTTTTTGATGTGTTCTTTATCTCTTTTCTAAGATTAATATTAAAGCTTAAAATGTCACAAAATAACGGTGTTTTATTTTTTATCAAAAAGAAGTGGCATTACCATAAAAACAGCCTATGGCAGTCAACTGCTATAGCACCTGTATATATCCTATTTGATACCAAATTCGTCTGCTATAACAGCTGTGTCCCATTTCATAGACATATATGCTGTAAAATGACATACATACATAGACATACATACTTATTATTAGATAGGACGTACCTGCTATAGCAGACGAGTGCTTTAGCAGTTACGTCCTATCTAGTAATGAGTATGTATTAAAATAGGACACACCTGCTAAAGCATTCCATACAAAAAAATACTGCCCAATGAGGGTGACTGATTGTCCGCGAACGTGTTAAGAGGGTTATCGGGGTGTGCACTAAACATTGAATTGACAAGAAGTATCGGTAAGAAATACCTTAGGAGAAAATAGGATAGGATTAGGATATCTTGGGAGTTTATTATTCTTCTCAATAATTTACAAACAATGAAGCCCTTCACTTAGCTAATAACATCCGAAATCAACATGTAAATTTTGCGAAGCAAATAATGAAAGTGAAATTGGCAGCGCAAACCTTCAGTAATTCGGTAGCGGAGTCAATTGAAATTTGCGCCAAAGATTTAGGATTTAGATGGTTCTTTGATGGATGGATCTTTGATGGTTCGGAAGCAACGGTGGATTTTATAAGAAATATCCACAAAGTCTTTGATATCCTAAACAGCCGAAATTTTCATACGTTCGCGACTCGGACGGAACGCCGGGCCGAAAAAGGGGCGCGAAAAAGAACTGTCACTTGTGACTGGTCTCTTTGTTCGGAAACAATTGGTTTTACCCTCGGCGGATCGTTTGTAGGTAAAGGAATTGTTAATAAAAGTTATAAGAATCATGAATCTTTATCATTCCGATCTCGGCCAACTTCCGACATCAGAAGTGGGATCGGATCCCCACAGCAACATTGGTACTGGAATATCAAGTCAGCAGCAGTCGCAACCAATTTCAAATGATATGGAAGTTTTCTTGCGAGTGATGCGTAGATTGGTTAATGGCGGAGTGCAAAATCAAACGACGACTCATGAAATACGGTCCCGATGACCCCGAAGCGGATATCGAGAGTTGGTGTAGAATAAATGAGGTGTTGGTAAAACATAAGGATGCTAAAGGTATCGACCTACTATTAAGTCTGACGCAAGCACTCCGTGGCCGAGCTGCTACTTGCCTTGCAAAAATGCATCCCGATTGTATAACATGGGAAAATGTAAAAGAACATTTAATTGCTAGGTTTTCAAAACCTTTGCTCATGCAAGATTACTTTGAACGTATTATAACATTTAAAATGAATGACAAAGAGACGGCTGCAGATGCTTGTATGCGCCTTTGGCACCTTATCGAGTCAATACCCGATGCAACTATGAACAACGAGGTTATAACAGGGTTTTATATCGCCATATTATCTCGTCTAGATAATAATATAAAGAAGGAATTAAATTCCAATAATATAAAAAATAAAACCGAATTATGTCGGGCACTGCGGGGTGTATCATTGAAAAGACATGTTGATGATGTGAACACAGTCACTGAAAATAAACGCCCACGCTATATAACCAATCGCAATGCAAGTTTTGTTGGTTTTTGCCATTGTTGTGGAGAACAGGGGCATAAATCCTTTAATTGTAATAAATCTCAAAGTTCACAGACATTGAAGCCTCGTTCTGAAGAAAAACGTCTTGTCACCTGCTATTCCTTTCGCAACTTTTTCGCAATGCGTCTGTGTAATGGCCATTTTGCAGTTCCTTGCGAAACAATACTGACAAGGACGCAACTATTTCATCTATCTATGTGCTAGAGTGAGACATATCATAATATGCGAAATCCTGCCACACTACTGACAGATTTTTCGTTGTTTAGCTGCCGCACGCGAATGCGTCGGTGTACTAACGCCTTTAGTACACACGGCACACACTTTCTTATTGGTTAGTATAGTATCTACCAATGCGAACAAGAGAATATAAGTTCGATATGTCGATTATGTTCACACTTCATACGTATCGTATATTTTGTGTAGAAAAGTTGGCAGTCATTTCATTATAATATTATTATGGTTATATGTCTGTATTCGCTCTGAGAAAGGGAATTATTCAATTTAAGTGAAGAAAAAAAGAAGGTAATTTTCTAAACAGCAAAATTTTGACTACACACTCAGAGTGATTGTTGTCATTGGCAAGTAGGTATATTTATCATTAGCTGTATATTTTATATAACTTATTATTTTTTATCTGTGCAATGAAGAATGAGTCTTACATGCAAAGTAGATAGTACGAGCAGTCAATTGACTGAATCAGACTTGGATATCACACCTCCCAGAAATATCGCCAAGATCAACAAGCATCGTCAACAAAAATTCAGAGACGCCTGGCTTAAAAATGAAGATTGCTTAGCAAAGTGCCTGAAGACCAGTACAAAGCTAAATGCCGTTCATGCAATGTCATAATGAATGCAGAGTTGACTGTGATAAAAAATCATATGACATCGAAAATTCATCTTCGTAAACCTTTAGCATCCCAACAGTTAGTTATACAGCTTGATAAATTGCCTAAAGTAGAATCCATTATTGCCGCAGCTCCACTACAAAGAAATATTTAGAATAGCCTTACAGGCGATTTATACACAGAATACATAAATTTTTGCACCACTAATAATAATATTTAGCCTAAGTACACATGTAACGACCTTTTGTGATCCTAAAATAAAGAAAAGAAAAGAAAAGACAAAATATTGCACTGCTTCTTTTCCCGAAAATTTCATGATTTTCTATTTTTCAACCTAGAAAAGATCAGTGCAACAAATGCATTGCGTTTAAACATGGAAATGTAACTGCGGATGAGTATGCCAGCCATATAAAAAAGAAAGAAAGGTCCAGGGAAGAGAAAGATAATGATAAAGAACACTCTGGAGCTAACACTTTAGTGTACACTATGGATGTACAAGCGGTGTTGTTGTCCTAAAATGCTACCTATTATAAAACAAAGCTAAAAGTTCATAATTATACCCATTACAATTTGAAAACAAAGGAAGTGTTCTGCTATCTGTGGCATGAGGGCAGTCTAGATAGTAATGTATTTGCATCCATTTTGATCAAACATTTAAAATCTGAGCTGAGTCAAATGCCTCCAGAATCATCTTGTGGAGTGACGGATGTTGCTATCAGAATCGGTCTGTCAAATTGGCAAATGCGTTGCTAGAATTGGCAGACGAAAAGAAGATTTGTATTGAGCAAAAGTTTCTTGAAGTCGGCCATATTCAAATGGTCGACGTCGAAATTTCATGGTTGGAAACTAAAAATACAGACAATGAAACAGAAAATTTCAGCGACGATGATGAAGAAGCCACCATTAACCAGCCCGGGCCATCAAAGAGAGTTAAAAAATGATAGCTGTACAATTTTTAAACAAAATTAAAATTATATGATTTCTGTAAATATTATTATTTCCGTCGCTTGTAACTTTTTACCTTTAAGACTTACAGAATAATGCATGTATGCAAAAAATGTAGGTAATTTTGTCTTCTTTGAACCCCTCATAGACACTTTTGTGATTTAGTAAACAATTGAGAAGTTATTTAAAATATACCTAATTTTAGCACCTTTAATTCAAGATGGCGGCTGGCGCCTGGGTCCGTCAAGGTCGAAAACTTGGATATTTATTAACCTTTCATACCTAAACAATATCGTTTCAAAACATTTTCTACGCCACCTTTTGTAGAGCATAAATACCTACAGACTGGATTAAGTGTTTTTGTTAAAACGCATTTTTCGCCTCTCTTGTAAAGTACGTTTGAGTGGACATAGACCGTATTGCAATATCAACGACGATATGTAACTTGACTAGATTTTCTTCATATTTATAAATCAATGTGTGATTGAAAAGAAATAATTAATATGCATATTAAGCTATTGCATAGCTTCTATCGCGGCCTTGAGCGCGGGGACCGAATCCAGAAATTCCGTAACGAAAAACCTCACGCTCCCCACTCCGACGGGCGCGGAGGTGTGGCTTGAAGGCATAGCATGCAATAGCTTTACCACGGCAGTCCCCGAGTGCCACACGTCTTTTTTTATTCATGGACTTCTTCTTCCATCTATTATTTCTTTATATTTCTCTTTCTCTTCTACTTAATTCACAATTGTACTCTAACTATCGGCCCGTGTTGATCATCAGGCAGGCCATGTACGCGCCTAGTGTGCGCCCTGACTTTGTTCGGCTTTTCGAAGCGATGGTCACATACCGGACAGAGATAGCCGTACCTTTTGCCTGTATGTGCGTTGTGTTTGTGTATTTGGAGGAACTTTCTGGATTTTAAACGCTTTGGGCACATATCGCACTGAAAATAAGATATAAAAAAGTTAGTAGATATTATTGTTGCAGTCCTTGCAAATAAGTTAGTTAATATCGAATTTATTCGACAAAAAAAGAGATTAAGTACTAACTCCAAATAATCAGTCAAATCACTACTGATCCCATCAGATAAGGAAAAATTTATTAGGAAACTGATAATATATTAAAGAAACCACAAAGAACATAGAAGTATTTGTGTATCATTTTTTATGTATGAATTCTACCTCGAAATTTTATCCATTATACCTAACTAGAATAATACACGATGTATTTTAAATGCAATTTACACATAAAAAGATCAAGGCTTTTCTTAATTACTGGACATCATTAAAAAAATAAAAAAGAGGACTCAACTGTCTGTCTCACTCTTTTCAAATCACTTCTAAAATTATTATTATTTCTTTTTAATAACAACCCTTCGGTACAAGATGGAGGAGGCTTTTACCCATAAGGGTCACCTAACAACCAATACAAAAAAAAAAGAACAAAAAAAATGTTTGACAAAAAATATGTACATATATTATGGCATATGTATATTAATATATTAATTGTAAGGTGGAATTAAAGCTTATTATTATTGTAAACTAGCTTTCCGCCCGCGGCTTCGTTCGCGTTTTCAGAGAAAGACCCGTTCCCGTAGGATTTCCGGGATAAAACCTATCCTATGTCCTTTCTCTGGTATCAAAATATCTCTATACCAAATTTCATGCAAATTGGTTCAGTAGTTCAGGCGTGATTGAGTAACAGACAGACAGACAGAGTTACTTTCGCATTTATAATATTAGTATGGATAACAACCCACCTGAAAGTTCTTCTCCGGCAGATGAATAGCAATATGCTGTACCAGGTTCGACCGTCTGTGAAAAGTCGCACCGCAGTGATCGCAAATGTACGGCCGTTCGCCCGTATGCCGTCGTTCGTGAATGGTGAGCGCCTCTTTGGTAGCCGAGCTGTACTCGCAGTACGCGCACTTGTGTATGCGGCCGAGCCCGTGGCGGGCGCGCTTGTGCTCTTGCAGCTGGTTGTTGTTGCGACAGCGCTTGCCGCACGACTGTGTGGAGCGTGAATGAGCATATAAAGACGATTGCTACATGACTATTGGAGTGATTTAGTAATATAAAGGCAGATTCGATTCGAGTGATTCAAAGTTCCCTATGCAGTTAAACTAGTACCTACCAATTTTTTTTAAAACTGTAATTATGTACATGCTTGAAAGCAGGATCGATAAATAAATTTAATATTTTATCAATCAGCTAGCCTTCAGCCGCATTGCTTGTGAATAGGAAGCTCTTCACATTACATCATCTATGTCAGAACTAAATTAAGTATTAACAGCTAAGTAGCGTAAGTATGCGTAAGTTTTCTTTTTACAAATTTTTTGAAATACTTGATAATACAGACTAGTTCCTACTACTTTCTACATTTCGAAAATACCCAATACGACCTGCCTAACAACAACTATGGCCATTGCCTAACAACAACTATGGAAATTTTCCTATAAACATCTTTAAATATTCAAGTATATTAAGTTCTTACCTCACATACACAATAATTAGTATGAAATCGCATATGTGCTTTGTATGTTGCTTTCATTCTAAACTCCTTGTTACATGTATTGCATTTATATGATGTAGCTGTTGGTATTTTGTCTCTTTTCTTCTTGGTTATCGTGGGTTTCTGGAAAGAAACACATGTGTACTGGCTGCGCCCCGCGGTTTCACCCGCATTGCTCTGCTCCTGTTGGTCTTAGCGTATAGCCTATAGCCTTCCTTGATAAATGGGCTATCTAACACCGAAAGAATTTTTCAAATCGGACCAGTAGTACCTGAGATTAGCGCGTTCAAACAAACAAACTCTTCAGCTTCATAATATTAGTATAGATGTTAAGACCAACAGGAATGGAGGCATGTGGGTAAAATCACACGCACAGCTAGTCATATTATAAAGTACCTGTCTAAACTTCTTAGGTTCTTCATAAGGCTCGTAATCAGCATTTTGAAAGTCGTCTTGATAATAATCAAAAGCACAGTCATTATCAAGTACTTCTACCTCAAGTTTTTGTACTTTCGAAGTGAAAATATCACTTCTAGGAATAACTTTATCTGGTTTCATATTTAGTAGTGTCTTTTGTGCTTTGCAACTTGTGTGCCTGAATTTTAATGCAATTTTCATAATGTCTAGGCACTTGGTACACATTTTTTGTGATAACCCATCATTGTATTGAATCTGAAAGATAGTTCAATAATTATTATTTTTAGTGTGATAATTTGAAGTGTTTTAATTTGAAGCCTATACAGTATACACGTTAAAAAAGCCGTACAACTTTTTATGAGCACAAATACTGCTTCATACTGCAAGGCTTTAGGAAAGAATAATTTCTCGAAATATTTCGATTCTGTGTATGAGAGTATTTCGTAGTAGACTAAAAAATATATAATGTTTAAAAATATGTATTGCTTGAATTTAAAAAATATATTATATTCTTTTATACCTGTAAGCCCGTTACGAGTTTAAGATCGTCAGATCGTTTTTTCCTCATGTCTCTACTTATGAATATCGGCGTTAGGTTTTCAGTGCTTAAACACGTTCTACAACATTCTTTCTCAGCTGGTTTCTTTTCGATTTGTTGTGTTTTTACTAATCGTCTTCGCCTGGACATTCGATTCATCATTAAGAGAACGGGTAGCATATTGGTTTTCTGACTAAACCGCAAAAGAAATAAGCTGGATTTTGATAGTAAGAGATGTTTCAATTATATACGAGTGAATTTAACACCATTATAATAATTATTTATATCACAATTTACAGAATTTACGATTCTTGTGGTTAGAATACTAAGTTGACAATAATGCTCTTTGACAGATCATCAATCCTCAGAACAAAGAATCCTATCGTTGTTCAGAGCATCAATCATAATAAAAACAAGAGTGACAGAAGAACAGAATATAGATAAGCAAAACAAGGCTGTCAAACAGATTCAAAATACGGATTTTAATAAAAATACAGATAAAATATTACTATGGAAGTAAATCCATTGCATTATAATAATTTATGCGAAAGTTTGTTTGTTAGTCCATTTTTTCTTTGATTCAGTCTTTTCTTTTTATTTTATGGCATAATTTTGATGTCTGGAGACTGATATAAACAATATAAAATTCTGCAGATGCCATATTTTAGTTTATTTTATAATAATATGATCTCGGCGTAAATATTATAATAATTAAATTGTATTTTTTTTCTTCTCAATGAGACAATTCCTGAAATTATTAGGTACAAAGGAATTATGAAATAAAGAACACAAAATATCCCACATCATTTATTTACAAACAAAAAATGTGCGTATTCAAAAATCAATAGTTTGTATATAACATTAATTCTACTTACGTATTTTCAAAACATATTGCTTGTTTAAATGCATTTGGCAAGGGTTTAAAACTACATAACATTTTCGACGAAAAATATACAGTACATACACACTCCATCAATTAAAAACTACTTGTGTTATAAAATTTACTAATGACCTCTCCACCTATGTTTTAGATTAAAACGCTTTTTACTTTTACATACTTACATAGTTTTGAAATTCAGATTTTCCTTTGAGCACTTTGTTATTTGTGTATTTCCTAATTATTAAAATAAACTTTTTTTTTTAGCAACACGTAAAAAATTTTCTCGCAAAAAATTCACTGACTAATGTTTACATTTTGAAAAGAAAAAAATGTTAATCTCTTCTCTTCAATATTCAATTCAATATTATTTTTCATTCAGAACAACTGATGAAAATCCCCTTTTTCAGTTTATCATTCCTCATTATTTGTTTTTATTGATCTTATCATGATTTACCTATGTGACTTGAAAAAACTTCATGATTAAGTATTTCTAAATTACTATTACAAAAAAAAATTATAAAAAGCGCTAAAAACATGTATAATTGTGATTATTTGTGAACTAAATTAATCTTTGGTAAATAATAAATATCACTGTGACATTAGATTAGGAACTAATTTCTTGAAACCCCTATTGCTCGGGTCTTCAAAGAGACTCTTTACGAAGAATACCTGAAAATAAATTTAAAATTATTATAATACTTATTAACATTTGTATATAACTACTGTCATACTTAAAGAATATTATGGTGGTTATCAAATTTTTAACACATACTAACACCTATTTAAAATGACAAAGAATGTCTGTCTGTTACGGTATCACGCCTAAAATACTAAACCGATTTAGATGAAATTTGGAATAAAAGAATAGAAAAAATTCGATCACGTGGCGGGATTCGTAACCGCATCGAAATTTTTTCTACTTTTAAAAAATTATATTTATATAGCATTTGAATGCCATAAAACCAAAACATCACATTCAATATGATGATGATATTTTTTATCTGTATTTGAAACCGCGAGGCAGTGCAATTATAAAAAAATAATTATTTTAGTCTGTTACACATTCACAACTAAATGCTTAAAACCATAGAACTGCTGTTGATGAAATTTTTAAGCTAGTTATAGCATATAACAACAATACATAATGTTTCTTGCTTCTTACCTGTATAACTCCAATAATGCTCATTAAAAATATTTGTACTATCGACCATTTCAACACTCTGAAACAAAAAGGGGATATTAAAGTTGCGCCTATAGTAACATAAATCTTACTAATTTTATAAATGCGAAAGTTTGTGAGGATGGATGGATGTTTGTTCACTTTAACGCAAACACTACAGAATCGATTACAATGAAATTTGATATGTAGATAGCTAAAGATCCAGAATAAGACATAGGCTACTTTTTATCCCGGAAATCTCACAGGAACGGGAACTATGCGGGGATTTTTTTTGAAAACACGGGCGGAAATATAGTCTACAATAATACTTTTACTGAGTGCAGTTTCAATTTTTTCTTATATGTTATAATTATCAGGTTAAAGACAATACAAGAACTGCGCCCATCCCAAAAGTAATACAAGAACCACCCTTTCCCAAAAGTAATACAAGAACCACACCTATCACACATCTCCTCAGCCAGATTCCTATCCCTCGCTTCGTGCGCTGACAGCAACTCTTGCAAGCGTCTCGCTGTTGACACGTTGTCTTTGAGTTTTGTGACCGAATCGGATATATCCCGTACACGCATTACGTATGTTTCTGCCGCGTTACCTAGGATAAGACAAATATTATTAATTTTCTTTAAAAGTATTTTTAAAATGGCATGCATGTACAGGATCATTGACGTACAGTGAATTCAGAAAAATTGAGCGTGATTTTGAGTCTTAACTAGACTCAAATTTTTCAGAATTGTCCGAAGTGGAACTCGACCTACGCCTCTGTTAGGCAGAGTTTATAATCAACTAAGCCCTAAGAGCTAGCAACTAGCCGCAAGAGCAACTTTTGTCTCCGCAACTATAACTAAATAAAAATAAATAAATAAATTGTAAAAGATTAAAATACTGTTTCAAAACTTACCTAATTCCATTTCTCTGTCATCATCATAATCTTTACTTTGAGAATCTTCAGTATCTATCATCAGATCGAAAAATACCTGAAACAGGACAAAATTATGTTAACTACATATAAGAAAATAAACCTTATTATTTAAAATTGATAACTTTTACAATACAACTTTTCCATGTACAAACGGACATAAAATATAAGCTTTTACTTTGATTAGTTTTAGCTTTAGATTCTGCAGGTAGTATAGCTAATATATAATTTTCTTTTTCACAGCCGTACATAAAGTATTGATAGGGAATTTTGTATTTGTACTAATTATTTGTATGTTTAATATTTACATCACTATAAACTTGTAAACACTAGAATGCAATATAGCGGAGTAAATTTCAAAACGAAAATGAAGCGTAAAATTTCAAGAAAAAGTTACAGATCACAATTTCGACAGCTGGCAAACTCACGAGTTAATCAATAATCAATATTACAACAACATATACAGAAATTTAAATATTATACTCACAGTTTTCTGACTAAAAGTGCTGAACGTGTTATCAAAGCAGAATCTATAGTCGCCCTCCAACACTGACGTGTGTCTGTGTGCGTTTTCCGCCTTCTTATAATCTGCCACTATAATCCGTCCCACGGGATCGGCTAGTTGAAACGATATGTCCAGTTCTCCTTGGGACGCATCTATTACCTGTGATGAATAAATCCTAATATAATAACATTATAAAAAATTACACGTGAGGCCGGGTTAAATATTAGTTTGACTTGTAATAAGAATGTACTGCATTTCTACACAACTGCTATTATCAATTAATAACAAATCGCAGCTAGTCAACGACTATTATCTCAGTGAGGGTAGTTGGGTCAAACGTCGTATAAACAACGTCCGAGCCTCTAGGCACGATTCGTACGAATGTGCCACGAGTCAAAGGAAAGCGGCTTTTTATACTATTCGACGGCTAAGCATGTTCAGACATGAAATAATGGCAACTACATTGACAACTGTTCATCCACAAAAATATTAAATCAAAAGTTACGTCTAACAATAGCATAATATTACAAATAAGAGATAGACTTCAGAGTTCAGTTGTCAAGGAAAATTTATTAAATTAACCTTGAACATAAAATATGGGTATAAACTTATATTACTTTCATTATCAAAAAACTACTGATAAGAGACGCAAAATTTAAGCATTTAATTCACTATCGTTATTAATCTCTTTTACTATTTACATAAAATTCTTATGTCACATTGTTAGCATACTCCTCCGAAACGGTTGGTCCAATTCTCATGAACTTTTGTATGCATATCGGGTAGGTCTGAGAATCGGCTAACACCCGATGTTATGCCTCTAAGTGATAAGAGTAAGTAGTGGTAAGGCAGAAGAACGTTTGCCAGGACAGTTAGTAGGTATATCCTATCCTATCCTACTAATATTATAAATGCGAAGGTTTGTGAGGATGGATGTGTGTGTTTGTTATTTTTCACGCAAATACTACTGAACCGATAAAAATAAAATTTAGCACACATATAGAGGGTAACTTGGATAAACACATAGGATAGGTTTTATCCCGGAAATCTCACGGGAACGGGAACTATGCGGGTTTTTCTTTGATAACGCGGGCGAAGCCGTGAGCGGAAAGCTAGTTATTTTATAATACTGCACTTACCTGGTATTCTAAATCTATGATTTCATTCATAAGAACTTTATGATAAAAACAGTCTGTTTTCCCTGCTTGTACAGTAAAAGTCATATCTTTTTCGTATGCGAACACGACACTAAAAATTGTAGTCAGGAAAATATACCGCATTGTGATAATATAGCGCAAATGATTTTAAAACTGAAATACAAAAGGTGAGAATGAACCGACACGTTATTTATAGCATCCGTGAGGTTTGTTTGTGTTTATATATAGAGAAAATTAAATAATACCGCCCACTTCGCACAGTTCAATACAAAAATTTTATGACACCGACTGCCGAGAAGTGACAAATGAAAGTGACATAAGACATAAGCGGATGCACCACAGAATGCACTTTATAGCTAGAATCACAGCTAGAATCTATAGACAGTAAAAAAAATTATTTTTGAAAATTCTTATAAATCCGAATAAATTTGTACTAAAAAGCTAGTCTTTTTATATTAAAACGCTATCACTAACGCTATCAGTGTGAATTGAACTCCAAAATCAATAAAATGAAATATTTTCGATTCCGAAAAAATGTTTATTATCTGTAATCTGTGGCATATTGCCAATGACAATGACAGGAAGTTATGAATGGAATCCGTTTTTTATTTACCTACGTCATTGATCAGTTGTAAATAGGTACCACAGAACAAATATACTCTAGGGAGATAGGTACCTCATAAATCTGTTCTATGTGTAATAAGGATTAGGATTAAATAGTTATTCTAGTGTTAATTAGTTAATTACTAATCAATATGTCGAGTGGAAGTGGCACTAGCGGCGGAGTTGTAAGAAACAGCGCGCTGTCATTCGTTGCGCCTGCGCATCCTGCTAACTCGCAGAGTTCACAGAGCTCTCAGGAACAGATGGAGCAATCTGGTAAATTATTTATTTATTGATATTTCATAGAAACTACTTTGGAAGGAAATATATGTAAATTAACGTAATTTATCGATATTTGATAGTGTTCTTTTATTAATTAATTGTACATGCAGTAAATAAGGACCATAACAGAATTTTTAACTAAAATGAATAATAATATAAAAAAATAATAATTAAAATATTTCAGAACGCCTGATGCCAGCAGGATTGAAAGCGCTGTATGAAGCATGCTCCAAAATATACCCTGACCAGCCGAATCCACTACAAGTTACCACTAGACTTAAGTTTTGGTAAACATTATTTGTATTTTGTATTTACTTTACTAATCAGTTTGAAATGTGCAGCATTTTAAAGTATAGTAAGGGAGAGAGAAAATATTTTATGTTGCTTTTAAGGTTCTTTTGGTCGTTTCTGTTCTTTCAATTTGCTTCAGGAGTGTGCCTCAACACCAAAATGTTAAATTTCTTGTAAATACCATGTGTGTTTAGATAGATCCATGTTTGATGTTTGTCTATCTATCATGCAAAAATGGCAGATCAGTTTTGAATATTATATGGCTCAGAGATAGGCCTTAGTCTAAATAGCTTACCACATAGTTCTATTTATGTACCTAGTAAATGAGTCTGGCTTAAGATAAATACTTAAAAATAAATAATTGAACATCAAACTTTTGAGCAAACTCAAACTCAATCATTTATTTATTCAATCAGACTTCTTACGAAAGCACTTTTGAATCGTAACATTTTAAAACATTTACCACCGATTCGGAAAGCAGTATCTATGGAGAAGAACCGGCAAGAAACTCAAACAAACTTATAAAGCATTATTTATGCTCCATTTATAATATTTTATTTAATTACTTCATAAGTGAGACAGCAAAATAAATCTAATATTAAATATTATATTTTCTTCCAGGCTAGGTGGCCATGACCCTCTGGATTACATCAGCATGTACTGGAACCCAGGTAGACCTGATGAGAACATTCCTCCACACTGGCATTATGTGAGGTAAAGGCTGAAATGTTTACATAATACTAGCTTACCGCCCGCGGCTTCGCCCGCTTTGTCTAAAACCTAATAAATTATTAATATTATAAATGTGAAAGTTTGTATGGATGTTTGTTACTCTTTCACGCAAAAACTACTGAACCGATTACAATGAAATTTAGCACACATATAGAGGGTAACTTTGATTAATAATTAGTTTTATCCCGGAAATCCCAAGGGAACGGGTTTTTCTTTGAAAACGCGGGCGAAGCCGCGGGCGGAAATCTAGTAAATTATAGTATGCTAAAACCTTCCTCTTGAATCACTCAATCTATTAAAAAAAAACCGCATAAGAATCCGTACTGTAGTTTTAAATATTTAAGCATACAAAGGGACATAGGGGCAGAGAAAGCAACTTTGGTTTATACTATGTAGTGATATAGAATTTAGTTCAAATGGTGTAACATGTAACAGTGTGTGAAAAATGCTATATAAAGCTTCCAAGTATGTACTTTTATAGGGGTCAATCTTCGGAAGTACTGATCTGATCAAGAAAATTATTTTGCCAATAGAAAACTTTCATTTTAATTCAACTTAATAGTGTTTTTTTTTGTACACTGTATATTACATTTGTCTCTACTATTGCTACTATATAGTATAATAACCTTGCCTAATATCTAAGTATTTTCATAATGAAAAAAATATAAGAAACACTTATATTTTTATTCTTTCAGTTTTGGAGTATCTGACCTCCATGGCGACGGTAGAGTACACCCCATACCAGAGCCTGGTGACACTATATCAGGGTATGGTCTGGAGTTAACTCTCCGGTTAGCTGCGGAGAGGGGACAAACACCGCCAGTGTGGCCAGCGGCTTTGTTGCAAGCGCTGGCTAGATATATTTTTGCTACTGGTAAGTATTTGAATGTGTTTATTGATAAAGTGCCCATTTTAAATGTTATATATTTTGTATAGTATTGGAAATATATTTGCGTGTTGTGTGGCACATGTTCTGAAATTCTGATGAACCAAACATTTGACAAAGTCACAGTGTGAAATGGTAACACTCCAATCTGTTTAATTACATCAACTTCAGGTATTAACGTGTGTAACAGAACCGATTATGTCTGTTTTTTTTTTACAGTACAATAGGGGAGCGCTTGGCCACGATCTCGCCTGATGGTAAGCTGAGATGTGGCCTAAGATGGAGCGCGCTGCCCTAGAATGTACCTGTTCACTATATTGACTATCGTGACTATATTGACTATCGTGTCTATATTGATTATTATGACTATATTGTCTCCCCATTATAGTGCCTTTACTGACCTCAATATGCTAAATACAGTAAAAAGTAATATTAACATGGTCTATGTCGACTATTGACTATAGATCATACTGACCGTAGTGACTATATTTGATAGGTTACAAGTTTTATACTTATTATGGACTTAAACATGGTAAATACAATAATATTAACTATATTCAGGGAATAAATTCGTCGCCGGTGACCACGTGTCATGGCACGCGGCGCTCGATGGCTCTGAGTCAAGAGTGCGTCATTTGCTTGTGGCTGAAGATCCACAGTTGAAAAGTGTGGACACCCCACATGGGAGGGTGGCGTTTTTACAGGTATGTACTTACGTAAAAAAAAAGGTATGTACTTACGTATATAATATGTATACTAACTTTATCCTATATTATAATTTATTACGTATTTTATAATTTATTACTATCTTACCGCCCGTGGCTTCGCCCGCTTTGTCTAAAACATAATAAATTATATACTAAAACCTTCCTCTTGAATCACTATCTATAAAAAAACCGCATCAAAATCCGTTGCGTAGTTTTAAAGATTTAAGCATACAAAGGGATATAGGGACAGAGAAAGCGACTTTGTTTTATACTATGTAGTGATTACGTATAATATATTAGCTTTTCTCCGCGGTTTTGCTCGCGTCTAAATTGTAAATATCATTGTTGATTTTACCAGCATACATTTTTTTTATTTCTAATTATGTACTTAATTTTATTTATCACGTTTTGAAAACTCATTAAAATGTCCTGAATGTACTTGAAACTTATTTCAGATGGTGGGTTGTACGACCAGAGAGCTCAGAGCGGCTCAGAGAGGTTCCGGGTTCGAAGTTTTGAAGCTAATTAGTGAAGATCCCAGGTAATAAAACTATAAGGAAAATATTTACTGCTTGACTATACATAAATAAATCCCTACAAATATTATAAATGCGAAAGTAACTCTGTCTGTCTGTTACGCTTTCCCGCTTAAACCTCTCAACCGATTTTGATGAAATTTGGCACAGACAATCTTTAGACCCTGAGAAAGAACATAGGCTACCTTTTATTACGAAATATGTACCACGGGCGTAGCCGGGGCGGACGGCTAGTAGTAAATAAATATATCTGGCAATTTTCACACACGGCACGATCAGATCCCATATTAAGCTTTTCCTTGTGTTATGGAAACCAGATGGCTGATAAACATACATATATAATTTTAAATAAATACTCATATAGATAATTAACACCCAGACGCAGAGCAAACATGTTCATCACCCAAATATTTGGGTGGGAATCAAACCCACGACCTCTCGCTTGGAAGGCACAGTCAACTAAGCAAACCGGTCAGTCAAAAGAAGAATCCTTTGTGTAGCTTTCTAGATTATAAGTTACAAAAATAATAGAATTGAGTGGTGATGATGATGATGATGATAATTCTTTGACAAGAGTTTTGCCACACCAATATTTCCTCCTGCTATATGACCTTCTTGGTACAGTGATTGACGCGTGAGCGTAGAACCAAGGGGTCCTGGGTTCGATTCCCGGTGGAGACGAAGAAAAAAAAATGTCTCGGTCCGGCAGGACACAGAAGGCTGATCACCTACTTGTCCCTAAAGAAAATCGATCAGAGAAACAGATGTATAATGCATCTGCCCCTTACCCCACTACGGGGACACGGGACTTCACACCTACTTTTCCCTAAAGAAAATCGATCAGTGAAACAGATGCATAATGCATTTGCCTCTAACCCACTTGGGGACATGGGACTTCACTTTTAATATTTCCTCCCCCCAGATGTGGTGGACCCTGGCTAGTAACGAGGGTATCACGTAGACGATCAGCTCGGCTCACCACCACCCGGCGGCAGTTGGTGCATTTGGCTGGAGTTTCTGCTAGGGTCAATTGGCAGAAGTATTTACCGGTGAGGAGATTTTTCTTTTAATTTTTAGAGCATACTGGAAATTGTAATATTATTTAATACTAGCTCTCCGTCCGCGGCTTCGTCCGCTTTGTCAAAAACCTAATCAATTATATACTAAAACCTTCCTCTTGAATGATAATATACAGTTACATATTTTGTAAAATTAAATTGTAATACTGAAATGATTTAAAAGAGCAACTATGGAGTTTCTTGCCGGTTTTTCTCCATAGATACTGCTTTCCGAATCGGTGGTAAATGTTAAAAATATGTATTGACGTTTCAAAAGTGCTTCTCGAAGAAGTCTAATTGAATAAATAAATGTTTGAGTTTGAGTTTGAATCACTCTATCTATTAAAAGAAACTACATCAAAATCCGTTGCGTAGTTACAAAGATTTAAGCATACATAGAGACAGAGAAAGCGAATTTGTTTTATACTATGTAGTGATATTAGCGACTGTCCACCAGCCACTGAACACATTTTTTTATCTTCTTGCTATAATTTATTATATAGGAATACTAGGTTTCCGCCCGCGGCTTCGCCCGCGCAGTCAAAGAAAAACCCGCATAGTTCCCGTTCCCGTGGGATTTCCGGGATTGCGTCATTTTCACGGGATAAAAAGTAGCCTATGTCCTTTCTCAGGTATCAAAATATCTCCATACCAAATTTCATGAAAATCGGTTCAGGGTTCAGTAGTTTAGGCGTGATTGAGTAACAGACAGACAGACAGAGTTACTTTCGCATTTATAATATTAGTATGGATGTAACCTTAATTTAATATTAAAATATTAAATTTCAATATTACCTTCATTTTTCCCAATGCATTAATTTTTGCTCACCCACCACTTTTAATTGCGTCTCTTTTTGCAGGTGCCGTTTGTAGATACTTGTCTTCTTCTTATTGTCGTTCTATATATACGTGTTTAATGTTAATTAAAGTGAAACTTTTATTACATCGTCTCAAACTGTTTGGTCTGTGTAGCGCATGTCGCGTGTATCGCGACCGTCACGCGACATGCGCTACACAAAGCAGTGTTCGGAACCGTTCGAACAGTTTCACTTTTACCGTGGTTTCATAAAACCACACAACATTTTTTTTAATAAAGAATTATCTATTTATTTTATTTTATTTCAGAGTGAAGAAGAACAATGTTCGCTATCGCCGAGCGTGGAAAGGCAAATAAAAGAGACCTTACAGAGGGGACTTACGTCTATGACTGATAGAGGATCGGAAGGTAAGTGTTTAACCAACTCTGTAAAAAGGAGGGTTATGTTTTCTGCCAGAATATTTAGTATTGAACATTTTGTAAGCGTTTGATTGGTTTTATAAAGAGCGTGTTTTTATTGTTACTTATTTTAATTTTGAGATTGTCCATTCTAATTAACTAGTAAGTAGCTATAAAAAAAGTGTACAATTTTGGCGTTAACTTTATAACCTAACTATCAAGTATAGTATGTAGTATATTTAGTTGTAGTAGTATATTTGAGAGAATTTCAAAAAGTAATTTTAGTGTCTATTTTACAAGCAGTTTAAATTCAAAAATTACATTCGACAATTCTTGAAAATAAAAATAAAAAATCGTAATTTTTGCCTCAAAACGTATCTAGTGAAACAATTAAGATTTCAAATCAAGTGAAACTTCTTTATGCGCGTTGAGAGTAAAATTTCAAGGTCGCGTCATGGCAATACCATTACATCATGGAGTAAGGCGACGATTTTGATATCTTTGAATCTTGCCAAAGAAGTTTCACTTCTGACACGTGTGCTCGGCACACACGCTATTTTTTTGGAAATTGTATTATTTTCTTTTTTTCAGGTCACAATATGTCAACGGACAGTTTTGAAATGTCAAGTATGGAGCGCGCTTTGCCGCACTTACCTGATATGGTGCAAGTTAGTGTCAAAGTATAATTAAATAAATAAATAATAAATATTTCAGGACAATTTTCACACACGGCACGATCTGATCCCATACTAAGCTTTCGCTTGTGTTATGGAAACCAGATGGCTGATAAACGTACATATATAATTTTAAATAAATACTTATATAGATATTATGTAACACCCAGACACAGCAAACATCTATGTTCATCACACAAATATTTACCCCGGGTGGGAATCGAACCCACTACCTCTGGCTTGGAAAGCAGGGTCACTACCAAGTACCAATGAAGCCAACCGGTCAATCAATTAAATTTAAAGTATGTGTGCATATTTATGCTTAAGAATGTGTGTGTATATGCATGTTTTTACACTTTTTTTGTCTCAAATAAGATTATGCTTCAGTGTGTGTTTGTGTGTTTTACAATTTTTTTATTTGAAATAATAATTTTCTTTGAATTTCCAGGGCTCATGGAGGGATAGCAGCGTGGAATATTTGGAAGGTGTGCACTTGATGTTGAATAGTGAAGGTGCAAGCCTCCTGCCGTTGGCTATTGAGTGAGTTTATTTCATATCATATCTTAATATAATTTAAATCTCGTGTCACAATGTTTGTCCTCAATGGACTCCTAAACCACTTAACCGATTATAATAAAATGCGCACACCATGTGTAGTTCGATCCAACTTTAAACTATCCTAAGTTTAAACATGTAGGTACCACGGGCGAAACCGGGGCGGACCGCCAGTTCTTTATAAATTTATATATATAAAACATTTGAATGCCGTAAAACCAAAAATATCAATTTCAACATTGTACATTTGTCAGGCTGGAATCGAAAGGAAATGAACACATAAACTTATCTCTCAAGTTGGATCGAACTGCACATGGTGTGCGAATTTTATTATAATCGGTTAAGGTTGATGTTCCGACCGTCCCTCCATACATTTTTGATTACCTCTAAACACTTAACACAGACACTATTTCTTTAAAACTAATCATTTTATCACTTCTCTATAATGAAATGTGTGCGCGTTCGACCTTTTTAATCAATAATTTACAATATTTACTTAGAAAAACAACAGTAAAATACCGGAAAAAATTGACACTTCTACAGTAGTGTGCGTGACTTTTGCCAAGCGAAACACGACATAAAGCACGACATCTAGCGCATAGACTATATACTTATTACAGATCTAGCGCGTCAATGTCTAAACGAAAGGCGATGTTTAGACATTGACGCGCTAGATGTCGTGCATTCGCGTTCGTTATCTTATGCATAATGAGCATAATTCTAATAAATCAAAGTTCTGTGTAAAAATTGAGTAATTTCATTTCCAATCGTTCAAAGAAAATAACAATAAAATAAAATAAAACTAATGACCTTAGAAACTATGTTTTTTTTTATTTATTACTCATTATTGTTCGTCCGTCGTAGGTCTGTAAACTGTATTGTACACTGAAGGTAAATGGTTCTGTAGGTACTTTAGTTCGGCGTCGTCGCTCGTCGGCTTGATATAAAATTACATTCTTGATTTCATTGACACGCGCTATGATTTGCGCGCGGAATTTCTTGTGTTGTGAATTTATTTTTGTATGCTATGCATTTTAATTGATTCAAATTGCAATGTTTCTCTAGTATGCATTTGAGACTATATTGTAAATTGTAATAATTGATCGTGGGTATAGTAATTAATTATTCTAATAACGCAATTAGTAATATATGTATTTTCGGTGGGATTCAAAACAAAAAATTGGCCCGTGATTTTTATGAAATTTCACCACATTGCAAATCACATCAATCATAGTTCATACACATGTATGACGAAAGTGATTAGTATTGTGGCTAACATTGACTCATCAGTTCATCACTGAAACCAGTGATAAATCAGTACCTATATCATATTGTGTTTGAATATTTTTAAACAATGATATAAGTATACAATTATTATAAATCGGTAAACTATCAAAGTAATCACAAACTTGCAAACATTGGTAAAATGTCCAGTAGTTTATGAGCCTATTCATTACAATCAAACAAACAAACAAAGTTTTCCTCTTTATAATATTAGTGTAGACAAACACTATGAATACGATCACGAATGCAAATTCGGGGATTTTCTAATTATTGCTAAATAATAATTGAATTCGTTTTGAAATACTCTATAATTTTTAGTGTATAAATAGACATTTATAATGTGGTGCTCATTTTTTTTGTACTGCTAACGCTATTGTAGGTACCTATTTTCGTTGTTTTATTTCAAGTGAACACGGCCATACAATTTTGTCACGAGCCGCCTATGATTGTAGGTACTTTTGTTAGGCTCCTTCGTCGTCCGCGTCGGCTCGAAAGTTCTTGATTTCATTGTCACGCGCTATGATTTGCGCGCGGATTTTCTTGTGTTGTGAATTTATTTTTGTATTATTATTATTTTTTATTTTTTTTTTATTTTATTGATTCAAATAAAATATTTCACTAGTATGCATTTGAGACTATATTGTATTATGTATAATTTATCGTAGGTATAGTTATTCTTATAACGCAGTTATATTTTCGGTGGGACAATTTGACCCGTGATTTTTCTGAAATATCACCACGTTGCAAATCACATCAATCATACACACGTATGACGAAAGTATAGTGGCTATAATTGACTCATCAGTTCATCACTGAAACCAGTGATAAATCAGTATATCATATTTTATTGTGTTTGAATATTTTTTAAACAACGATATATACAATATTATTATAAATCGGTAAACTACCAAAGTACTTCCGAATTTTCAGACAGACAAACAAGTAGTTTGAACACGCAGTTTTCTTATACTAGTAGCAAAAATCAAAACCATAATATTATGTTTCCCTACTATATTTTACTAAAAGTCGAGTGCGTCGAAATCGTAAATAATAATATGTTTTTCACCTTCCTGGTTATTTTCCCATAGTAAATAGTGTTTTAGGTTTGTTGTTGTAGGTAGGAATAATAATAATTATTCTTACATGTTGGTTATGAAATGTATATTGAAATAATTTACTTTTACAAATCATTAGTGATATAAGTTTTGAGTGAAAATGCTTGGATCAGCATAATATTATATGGTACTTCAAATACATGTTTTGATAAAAAAAACAATAGTGTAATAAAATAAAACTGCGTTTTATTGTAATCAATGTTGACAATTTTAAATTTCAAAATTATTGATCAATAAAATAGTTTACACCAACAAATATAACTTTTATTTTTATAACAATCGTTCATAATATAAACCGTAGCAGGTGGCGTTTTGAAGTTCTGTCTACTCATACAGAAAAATGGAAAACTTGTTTTTTTTGTAAACAATTTATTACTCATGTTGTTTGGCAACTCGAAGCGTGGTCGTCCGTCGTAGGTACTTTTGTTCGGCGTCGCGTCGTCGTCCGCGTCGGCTTGATATAAAACATTCTTGATTTCATTGACACGCGCTATGATTTGCGCGCGGAATTTCTTGTGTTGTGAATTTATTTTTGTATGCTATGCATTTTAATTGAATCAAATTGCAATATTTCTCTAGTATGCATTTGAGACTATATTGTAATAATTGATCGTGGGTAGGTATAGTAATTAATTATTCTAATAACGCAATTATATTTTCGGTGGGATTCAAAACAAAAAATTGGCCCGTGATTTTTATGAAATTTCACCACATTGCAAATTTTATATTATACAATTACAATTACAATTATTATAAATCGGTAAACTATCAAAGTAATTACAAACTTGCAAAATATGCTTTTCCGAATTTTCAGACAGACACACAATTTTATTAGTTTGTTTTAGCAAAGTAGGTACCTATACCTATACGCTTACGTCGCGCGTCGCGTCGTCGAAAACGGTGCGCCCAGAAACAAACATACCTAATTCAGTTACAATCCTTTTTTTGTTCCGTAATTTATTGTATTTATTCTAATACGATTTTTTTTATTCGTCGGCCAGTTCTACTAGGTATAAAAAGATAAAATTGAAATATAATTATTGTAGCGACAGCCATATTATGTTACTATGTTTTCGTAAATATGTTTTTCACCTTCCTGGTTATTTTCACATAATCTTATTCTTATATATAAAAATGAATCGCAAAATGTGTTGGTAAGCGCATAACTCGAGAACGGCTGAACCGATTTCGATCATTCTTTTTTTATTATATTCCTTGAAGTACGAGGATGGTTTTTATGTAGAGAAAACGTAAATATTATGTACCACGTGCGAAGCCGGGGCGGACCGCTAGTATATATATATAAATGAATCGCAAAATGTGTTGGTAAGCGCATAACTCGAGAACGGCTGAACCGATTTCGATAATTCTTTTTTTATTATATTCCTTGAAGTACGAGGATGGTTCTTATGTAGAGAAAACGTAAACATGTACCACGGGCGAAGCCGGGGCGGACCGCTAGTCTAATATAAAAATGAATCGCAAAATGTGTTGGTAAGCGCATAACTCGAGAACGGCTGAACCGATTTCGATAATTCTTTTTTTATTATATCCCTTGAAGTACGAGGATGGTTCTTATAGCTAGAGAGCTAGTTAGTTTAGTTTTAGTGCAGTGGCAGTGTAAATGTTGTTGTTGAGGTTATGTAAATTTAACACTTTAGTTAACTACCAAGATATAAAGAAATGAGGATAGGACACAATAACTATTGGTTGAGGTATTTATAAACTCATAATATACTTTTAAAAAAATCACGTTTTAATAAATTTCTAGAATTAAATTAGAACAGCTGATTCAAAATAGCCTAAAAAATCTTAATAATAATAATTACGCTTCACAGCAAGAAGAAATGTACCATATGTACCCGCACAAAGTCGATATTGTGTTGCCTACCGTTCGACTCAATGGCTAGGGTTGTAACTACCTTTAATAATTATTACCAAACTAATAAACCGAGTGATGCGAAATAACCATAATTCTTTTAGAGTTTGATAAAATGATCAGGCAGGTTTTTTCTTTAATCCTCTGAATTCTCGGTTACTAAATTGTATCGTTGAAATTATTCTTAATCGCGTAAATTTAATAAATAATCATATGGAAAACACTTTTCATTTGTTTTTTTACTTTCACGCCCAACTACTATACAATAATTACGTTGTTTCGGTATTTTGACGAGAAAACGCAGGAAACATCCGTTGTATCATTTTAGATAGATTGTATATTTTGTATCTGTAGAATTGAAATCAAAGCTATGTATATGTTGTCTCCATTCTTTTCTTATCGGATTGTTGATCCCAATGCGAATGCGTCACTTAAATTTTATAAAAGACAATTAAGAACATCAAAAATAAAGTGATACGTAAATATTTCACAGTGCAATATATTATGTAATTAATAATAATTATATATTTATGAAAAAATAATTACATCAGATTTAATAATAGCAATTGTTTTGAATGTACATAATATGAATAAATGATTACATCATAATAGTAATAATCACAATTGTTTTATTTCCCATTTGTTGCAACCCTAGCATATTTTCATGTAGCAGCAGAAGTACCTACACTGGCGGCTAATAGTTCTTTTATTATATAATTTACGTTTTACTTTTACAGAATCCGATTCAATGGATTATGAAGACGAGTCACACAACGCCATACGATAGTGATGATGAATGAACATTTCAATGAATGCATGCGTGTTTTTTTATGTTGTTTTGTAATTGTTAATTGTTTCTTAAATAAAGAAATAAACTAAATATTTAAATGATGATTTGTTATTTGCAACACAACTTTATATTTGAGATTCTTTACAAATGTATATTTAGTTTTGTATCATCAAATTTATAAATTTTATTCCATAGTTTTCAAAATTAAATGTAAATGACCATAAAAACATTAATAAAGTAAATCATTGATGTAAGGTCAGGGAACGTAATACATATATACATCTGACCATGTAGAAGCTAAGTCTTGTTGACTGCTGAAGTCTGTAAAGTTTTGTTGTCTGCTGAAGTCTGTACGCAATGAAAATGTCTGCCGTTTCGAAAATAAGTTTTTAAGACCCTAATAAATAAAATATATGAATGGCAGATCTGGTCAAATACTTTCAAAATTGTATTTTTTTCAGCACTTTCATAAGTGTCTGCCAGAATGTTATCCGCGTGATAATGGTCTGCCATTGTTATTTTCCGATAGTAATAATAATCTATTTTCAAATATCAAAATGGCAGACGTGGTCAAATGGTTTCAAAGTTCGCCAAAAATTTCCACCTGTCTTACCTAAGCGCGCGCCCCGTCCACCACTCTGGGCTTAGTGACTCCTCATCTCATGTGTAGTAGGTATAGGGGAATCAACACACAAAAATCCAGGTCTGGTCAAATACATACAGGTAGCTTTGCGCTAGCTCTCTATTACTTCTTATGGAGAGAAAACGTAAACATGTACCACGGGCGAAGCCGGGGCGGACCGCTAGTAAATAATAAAATAATAAATAGTGTATTAGATTTGTTATTGTATCTTGTATACCTACGAATAATTATTCTTACGTCTTGTTGGGAAATGTTCAAATACCTACCTATTGAAATAATTTACTGTTACAAATCATTAGTGTTATTAGTTTTGAGTGAATAGGCATGGATCAGAAATTCAGAATATAATATGCTACTAACTACTCAAATACATACATGTTTACACAACAAACACCACTGACCTCTATAAGTTATAGAGGTCAGTGACCGTCAGTGACAAACACTATGGATACCTACGCTCGCGAATGCAAATTCGGTGATTTACTAATTATTGATACCTAGTCATTGAATTCGTTTTGAAATAGCCTGTACTTTGTAATTTTTAGTGTTATAGACATTTATAAAATGTGGTGCTCATTTTTTTTTGTAATAAATTATCCTGCTACGCTATTGTATTTTCGTTGTTTTATTTCAAGTGAACACCCATACAATTTTGTCACGAGCCGCCTCTGGCCTCTGGGTGAAATCAACCAGTCAAATGATTTTTGTTCTAATTGTAGTTTGTTTAGAATTTACATTACCATTGTTTAATTTTTATTTTGTATTTGCAGTAAAATAAAAAGATGAAAAACTTCATTAGGTATATTGTACGACACCTCACTCTGAATCGCGCTAGCGAAATTTTTTCGTTACAGAGCACATATACAACTTTCGGACAATCTTCATTGAGGCCGGCCGGCAAATCGAGTATGTCGAAAAACTTCACTTATTCGATGGAGGTATTCTACCTTCCTTCCTCCACAGTTGTGGGACCCCGACGTGCATTGAACACGCAGCTTTCTGATACTATTAGCTAAAATCAAAACCACAGATATGTCTGTGATCAAAACCATAATAATATTTTTACCTATTATTTTACTAAAAGTCGAGTGCATCGAAAATCGAAATCGTAAATATGTTTTTCACCTTCCTGGTTTTTTTTCCATAGTAAATAGTGTTTTTGATTTGTTGTTGTATGAATAATTATTCTTACTTGTTGGTTATGAAATGTATATTGAAATAATTTACTTTTACAAATCATTAGTGATATTAGTTTTGAGTGAAAATGCTTGGATCAGCATAATATCATATTTGCTACTTCAAATACATGTTTTGATAAAAAAAAAACAATAGTGTAATGTAGGTAATAAAATAAAACTGCGTTTTATTGTAGGTAATCAATTTTGACATTATTTATTTCCCAAAATTACAATAAAATAGTTTACGCCAACAAATATAACTTTTATTTTTATAACAATCCTACTTCCTACTAATGCGAAAGTTTGTGAGGATGTGTATGTGTGTGTTTCACGCAAATACTACTGAACCGATTACAATGAAATTTAGCACACATATAGAACGTAACTTGGACACATTGAATAGGTTTTATCCCGGAAACCCCACGGGAACGGGAACTATACGGGTTTTTTTTTGAAAATGCGGGCGGAAAGCTAATCGTTCATAATAATATAAACCGTAGCAGGTGGCGTTTTGAAGTTTTGTCTACCCATAATGTGAAAAGTAAATCGTAATTTAAACATTATTTCAAAATAACATCGAACAATGCGTCGAACACATTCATTTGACATTTCAAATAGAAACTATGACATATGACGTTTGCAAGAGAGATAGATATAGGTATGTGTCAAAACAAAACTTTTACTTTTATTTCTATTTATTCGGTATAATTACAACTTAATAGTGATAAATATGATCATTATAAATACAAATAGGAATTAACAATATCACGAACACGACACAACTAGTATTTTACCGATTCCATACGTAGTCATACATGTTTCAAAAGAAAAACTTTTACTTTTACTATTATTTCAATTTATCCGGTTTAATTAAGACTTAATATTGATACATATGATCATTATAAATACAAATAGGAATTAACAATATTATAACGAATACGTGGCACAACTAAAATTTTACCAATACCACCCGTGGTCATTCTCCTTTGTGGGTCATTTGTAACAGGATGGCGGTTCTACAGCGAAAAAAGAAAAATGATGGTCAGAACGCTGATACCGGATACCTTAAGATACTGTAATATAAAATATTACTAGATTAGATAAAATATTATAGGTAGTATCTTCACCGTGTGTGACGCGCTTTACATTCACGCCATCTAGAGTTAAATCTTTATCATTTTTGTATACGTCTGTGTGTGTAAACGACCCTGTATGCAATGACAGATGTTATAATGCATTTTTTTACCAAATTGGGTGGATTTTAAGGCAATGATATGACATATTTCAATAAAATATAATATTCAGTAACCGCCATGACTATTCCTACGACCTTAATCTTTTCCAATTACGCAAAAACTCAAATAAACTAGAAATGTAGAATTCAGCGCCATCTAGCGGGACATTGGCTGGGAACAGATCGTAGGAATCACCTTAAGTGGTTTAGGAGTCCATTGAGGACAAACATTGTGACACGAGATTTATATATATGTATTAAAAATTCGATCACCAGGCGGGACTCGAGAACCCGCATGCTAACACGCCAATCCGGGGCGGATGCCTGACCAACTCGGCCACTCGTGACCCACCAGAGCGATCGAATTTATTCTATTCTTTATTAAATATAAATGTACAATGAAGTATCATAAACTTTTTTTTCAGCGGTCGTGTTCTACACGCCTCCCATTTCACGTGGCGGCAAGGTGGCCGCAGTGTGACAGTGTTGCCCCCCACTGTGGGGGGGGCCGTGGTTAGTGATAGCACGCCGTATGCGGTCACTAATAATTGGTTGCAGGTATGTTACATACATACAAAAAAAGAAAACAAAAGAAGAAAAAAAATCGGTTGTCTGTAAAGTCGGTTTACTGACGATAGTTGAACGTGACAACGTCCGATTGTGCTTCTTTGTCGCTCGTTCCGCGCTCTCGCTTGCACTTCAAGCCTTACATGGAACGCCTCAGAGCGAGGTAACGCCGCATGAGTCATGTTTTTTCGTGCGTGCAGCCGGCTTTATCGAATTATAAGACGTTGTCACGTCAAAAACATACATACACACACACTCACACGTCAATTTCTTTAAAATTTATTAAATTTACAGATATAATCAAATGTTCTCGACAAATTATTATCTCGCAAGTTAGATTAAATTTTTCTTTATGAAAAAATATTATAGATATACAGTGTTATCCCTAATTAAGCAAAATACTGTATGACTCATTTAATTGTGTGAAATACCAAGTAATTTATTTATCTTAATAAATAATCTATTCTTAAGCCGAACCAGGTGGGTGGTTATAAAAATGAGTTCAACTTAGACATATAAAATCATTTTGTAACCAATTAAACTTTCTAGGTTGATTTAAAATCCCTAAGACTATACTAATATTATAAAGCTGAAGAGTTTGTTTGTTTGAACGCGCTAATCTCAGGAACTACTGGACCCAGCCCATTTATTGAGGAAGGCTATAGACTATATCATCACGCTAAGATCAACAGCCGCGGAGCTCAGCTAGTAGATTCTAAATGTTCCAACCATCTCATTTTTTTTCCAGATTCTGATACCAAATGAATTAGCGCAAGACATGTCGAAAAAAGTGGCTCCGCTCGCAAATTTAGCAGAATTAGACTCGGAGACAGACGAAGAAGGAACCACGGGCACAACCACAGCACCTACAATACCCTTTACTCTCTCCTGGCCTAGTTATAAGTTAAAAATATCTGTTTTACCTGATACTGAGTTTTTATAAAAAAAAAAAAGCGTGTGTGCCGAGCACATGTCAGAAGTGAAACTTCTTTGGCAAGATTCAAAGATACCAAAATCGTTGTTTCCATGATCTGGCGGTATTGCCGTGGCGCGACTTTGAAATTTTGCTCTCAACGAGCCTAATGAAGTTTCATTTCAAAATTTTTAAATATTATAATGCTAATGTATAACACAATATACAGATACAACCAGTAGGGAAACTTCACACAAACGTTCGAAATGGCTCACGCACACAAGCAAGCATGTTTACAAGAACCTCTTAAATCACTCTATCTATTAAAAAAACCGCATCAAAATCCGTTGCGTAGTTTTAAAGATGGTACAAAGGGACATAGGGAAATAGGGACAGAGAAAGCGACTTTGTTTTATACTATGTTTTATATTATGTCATAATGCCCTTATGATTCTCGTAAACACGCTTGCTTGTGTGCATGAGCCATTTCGAACGTTTGTGTGAAGTTTCCCTACTGGTTGTATCTGTATATTGTGTGTATAATGTATTCAAATGTACTAATCTC
Source organism: Colias philodice (assembly GCF_061535455.1). Lineage (NCBI taxonomy): Eukaryota > Metazoa > Arthropoda > Insecta > Lepidoptera > Pieridae > Colias > Colias philodice. The sequence continues at coordinate 2,875,457 of NC_143114.1, read as the reverse complement.
TTAATTTAGTTAAGAATCTGTATTCTGTACCTATGTAAAGAGAAAAGATTTATAGTTTTAATAAGTAGGTACACAATAATATGTAAAATTACTTTTTTATAAGTAAATAACGAGTACTGTCTGTAATTATATTTTATCCTTTACCAAATATATCTTATGATGATTATGTGTTTTTTTTAATAAATATCTTATATATAAAATTCTCGTGTCACAATGTTCATTTACCATATACCTCGGAAACGACTGGAGCGATATTTATGAAATTTTGTTTACATATTTGGTAGACCTGAGAATCGGCCAAAATGTTGTCAATATTTATTTAGTCAGACGCAGTATTTTTTATGGAAAATATTTTCCTGAATTAAAGTTCTATAATATGATACTGAAATAAAAATCTGAGATAATTGTTCTAATTCATTTAATCTTTTAGTATGGAAAGGTTTTTATACAATTTGCAATAACTTCGGAAAGTGCGATGCCATCTTTTGGGGATTAAATATAAACTGATTAAAATACGTTTTTACTCGCCAAAGTATAGATGGCGTAGCTTTCTTTAATAAATGTCAGTTTGTTCTAAGTGAAAGTGTTGTTAGAGCGATACTCCGTCCGTCTTTTTTTATACGTCCATGTAACGAACAAACAATTATTTATAGCAAACAATTGAGAACAAACCACGAACTAACGATATGGCATAATAAAAATTTAAAACTAATAAAAAAATTTTTTTGCGGGGGCCAAGTTTAGTGAGCTACGAGAGCTGGCAAGACTAAATTGAAGTCACTGTCAAGTGTCAGGTTATTTTTAGGAGTAAGCGTTCATTGAACGAACTGTTTTAATCGACTGTTTTCTGGCGTCAACAGGTCGACTGATTTACAGTTCAGTTGTGTAAATAGACGTTTAATAGTTGTTTGACTGTCTTTATTTAATACCTAAATAGGTAATTACTGTATACAATTAATTATGTCGGTCCGTAAAAAATCCAGTGTTCTTTGGCACTACTTTGAGAAAGACAATACTACGTTTAAAGCAAAATGCAATGAATGCAAAGACATTTTAAGTTATAAGTCATCAACCGCGAACTTGAAAAGTCATTTGAGGAGGAAACATCCTTCTGTGTATTCGTGGGTGTTTGGAGCTGATGACCAGCCCGTTCTTACATCACAAAGGGAACGAGAAACTCGACCTGATACGGAATTCACTCCAGGTATGTACTTCTTTGACTTCTGCGGTTAGATCGTGCACTAAACTACCGTTGAAATTAGCGCTATTCCGCCTACAACGTAAACTAGTCGAGAATTAAACTGTTTTTAGTTTATCGTGAACGGTAGACTAGTCTCGTTTCGTCGACTGTAAAATCGTCAACGACCCATCACTAGGTCATTTGACCCGAATTTATGAAGTAACAGGTACAATAATTATTAAAAGTAACAATAAATATTTACATTTACTAAACATGTACTAAACTGATAGTCCTGATAACTGGGTGAATCTACTCAATATGTTATTTTAAGCTAAAAATTATGTTTTTTTAAAAACCTTTAAATATTTCACAGATTGTTTTCTAGTGTAAAAAGGAGCCGAAATGGAAGTCCTTTTCAGTAAGAGTCACTGAAAAAAACTCAGTAGTTAAGGAGATATTTTACATTATGTAAAAACAGTTGTTCATGACAATGACGAAATTTGAGAAAAATGACGTATTCACTTTGTATAATGACAATTTGTTTAGAATAATGATGTTTAATGGTTTCGTTCGTTTTATATAAGTTAAAAATAAAATTTGCAATAAAACTCGTAATTTTGATGGTAAAAATATTGATTTATTATAGGAACAACATGATTCAACTGTACCTATTTATTTAACAAAAATAAATTTTCTTCTCAAAACAAAATATGCTTTTGTAATCAAAAACAATCATTATTTTCTTTTAAAATTAAAGTTAAAAATATATTGTCAGATAAGATAAGACTTAACGTTGGGGAGGAGAGACGAAGGACAATAATTACAAAACCAATGTGTTCATCAAATTATGGTTTACGAGTCGATTGTACTTAATAGATTTTACCCACGTAAGCCATAATTTGGGTTTTGTTGTTATGGTCCTTTTTCTCTCTTGGCTTTTCCCCCTTCAGTCTCTCTTATTCCACCTGAACATAAGATAAAAAAATGTGTGCGTGTACTAGAGTACACACGTAAGAAGTGAAACTTCTTTATGACCTTATTTTTCAAAAAATAATTTACTATACATATACAATACTAGCGGTCCGCCCCGGCTTCGCCCGTGGTACATATTTACGTTTTCTCTACATAAGAACCATCCTCGTACTTCAAGGAATATAATAAAAAAAGAATTATCGAAATCGGTTCAGCCGTTCTCAAGTTATGCGCTTACCAACACATTTTGGGATTCATTTTTATATTATAGATTACAGAAATACGTTAGTCTAACACGCTCGTCGCTACCTATTTAAATATTTACACCAGCCGCTGCTGCAACTCGCTCGCTTCACTCGCTCGGCTCGTGCGGTAGTTCAAAAGTTAACCTAACGTGCTGGCCACGGACAATTCGCTATAGCGAAAATTCGCGCGGCGCGACTGGCGGCGCGTCTTGCGAATGAATCAAATGTATGGAAATGTACTGGGCATGCCACGCGCAGCGGCGACCAGCGAGACGACCGGCGAATTTCCCCGAGCGAATCGCGCGGCACGACTAGCGATCGAAACAAATGTATGAGTTATTACGGCGCAGGCCACGGAGTCGAGCGGCAGACGCGGCGACTACTCCCGGAGCGAACTTAATTTAAAATAGTTTGTTTTTTTTTTCGCGAAAATGGAGACGGAAGCTTTTATTGCAGAAATTCTAACTAGACCAGCTATTTGGAAGGCTAGCCACCCGCAACATAATTTTTCATCATGCCTAAATTTTTCATATTTTTGGTGGAATTCTCCGTCTGTAACACGATTTCTATTTAATTCGTGTACTCCACTATATCTTCCAAACATTAAATCTTGAGCAAAAAAGCTGCTACTCTCCAAACAACGTCGAGCTAACTTTGATAAAGCTATCTCGTCTCCTCGTCTACACTGGTCGCGGCGGCGAACGCAACTGCCCGTGGCGTGCTTACCGCGCCGCGCGACTTGCCGCGCCGCCCGTCGCGCCGTCGGTCGCGCCGCCGGTGTCCGTGGCCAAGGTGTAAGATGCTCGTCGCTTCGCTCCTCGCTACCTATTTGAATATTTACGCCGGCCACTGTCGCGACTCGCTCGCTTCGCTCGCTCCGCTCGCTTCGCTCGCTCCGCTCGTGCGATAGTTGAAAAGACCAGGGGAGACGCCAAAAAATTCGAGTTATAGAGTTTTCAACTTATAAAGGATTTCGACTTAGGCGGATTTTGATTGGACATAAAGAGTTTGAGGTTTATTCTTATAAATTTTGAATTCACAAAATCATAATTGAACACCTGACACCAATCAAGTACATAAGGCGGCCTTATCGCTTACTAGCGATCTCTTCCAGACTGCCCAAGGTAAGAGATAAAGAAGAAACGTACATGTTACGCGGGTGGCTGATATAATAAATAAAATAATAATATAGATTATAGAAGATAGAATACATAAAATATATAAATTAATAATAGGAAAGGATAAAATACATAATATTAAGTAGAAGGATATGCTAAATTGGAGAGGTGCTTATATAAAAGAGTTTTAAAAGATTTTATAGAGGAAGCTCGTCTAACATCCACAGGCAGAGAATTCCACAGTCTGATAGCGGTTACAACAAATGAGTTACCAAGGAAGGAAGTATGGTGAGAAGGAAAGCTAAGGAGAAGGTTATCGGCGGAACGAAGAGTGTAGGAACCCGAATCTAAGAATTTAAATTGATTTTTAAGATAGGAAGGAGAATTGGGATTAAAGAGGATGGAATATAACAACTTCAATGCATTTGCATTCCGGCGAAGTCTAATAGGAAGCCACTTGAGTTTTTTGCGAAACTGGGAAACGTGATCGTATTTGCGTAATCCGTAAACAAAACGAATGCAGAAATTTTGGAGACGCTCAAGTGTATTCAATTGCTCTTCGCTAAGATCAGTGGTACAGGCGTCAGCGTAGTCAAGGAGTGGAAGGAGAAGGGATTTGGCTAACGTAATTTTGGTAGAAATCGGTAAGAAATGCCGTAAACGTCTCAAGGAACTTGCCGCAGCGTAAAGTTTACGACTTGTTTCCTTTATGTGGTACGACCAAGACATGGTCGTGTCAAAGTGAACCCCTAGATTTTTGACATTATTTTTAAATTCGATTATGGAGCCATCTATAAAAACTTTAGGTATGTATGCCCAGTCAATGCGCGAAATTAAATGGGAGCTACCAATTACAATAATTTGACTCTTGCTAGGGTTAATTTTTAGACCATACCTACGACTCCAAGTCGAAATTCTTTCCAAATCGGTATTAGTAGTTAAGAGTGCAGAAGATAAGTTCTCAAGGGTTGACTGGGAATATATCTGGAGATCGTCAGCATACATGTGATAGAGAGAAGATAGATTCTTGGTTATTGAATTTATAAATATAGCAAATAGGAGAGGGGACAAAACGCCACCTTGCGGAACACCTGCGACAACATCACGCGAGGACGATGATTCCTCCTCCAATAATACATGCTGTCGGCGACCGTGCAAGTAACTATGAAACCAATCAACCACTGTAGGAGATATGTTAATAGAATGGAGCAGTTGTAACAGTATGTCGAAATCGACGGTGTTAAAGGCGTTACTAAAATCCAGGAGAGTAAGTACTGTCAACTGCTTCTTTTCCATTCCATTACGTATGTCGTCCGTGACTTTAACAAGTGCAGTAGTCGTACTATGACCTGGACGGAAACCGGATTGGAATGGACTGAGGATATTATTTTTATAAAGAAAGGAACTAAGCTGTTGGTGAATAAGGCGTTCAAGGACTTTGGAGAGGAAAGGCAGAATGGAAATTGGACGGAAATCTGAAAAGGAAGCTGGATTAGTTTTCTTCGGGAGAGGAATAATTTTAGCATCTTTCCAAATGTCAGGAAATATGCTGGAAGAGATGGAAACGTTCAGGATGTGGGTTATGACGGGGGCGATTATGTCAAGGATGGGGACGATCATATTACGACTAACTGAGTCACTACCGACGGCGTTGGATGAAATGGACAGGATATTCTTCTTAACACCACTAACAGTGAATTGATTAAAAAAGAACGGTGGGTGAGTAGGAGTTGCAGTTGATGAAAGATATTGGAGCGTTGATCTTTTTTGATCAGGACAGAGATGGGAAGATGATGCAAAATGCTTATTAAGCAATTCAATATTAATATTAGGTGGTATATTGTTTGATTGGGATTTACCAACTCCTAATGTCTTTAAAAATTTCCATATTTTACAAGTGTCGCCGTTCTCGACGGAATTATGGATATGGCGTCTTTGTGCATCTCTACACAATGTTTTGCAACGATTCCGGATATTTCTGTACTTCTCCCGTGCAAAATCGGTTTTAGCGGCTTTGAGCTTGGCTTTAGCATTGTTCTTTTTATTCAATAATGTTTTTAATTCTGGAGTAAGCCAGGGCGCCGGAAGGTGCTTAACTTTCATCCGCCTAATCGGGCCGTGCTTATCATAAACCTGTAAAAGAAAGCTATTAAATAAGGTAATTTTGTCATTTATGGTACAGGCTTCATACACCATATCCCAATTGATAATTGCTGCATCGTTTAACAACTTTTCTAAATCGATACCACCAAAATTACGCCGTAGGAAGTGTGAAGGTCAAAGGAATCAAGAAGAGAAAGTAACTTTGCTGCGGGAGTCATCCTTTAGCAGACAGGTATTAAAATCACCCATCAGTATAACGTGTTGGTAAAGGGGGACAAATTGGTCAAGGAGGACTTGAAAGGAAGGAAAGTATTTAACGGACTATAAAATACTCCTAGAAGTATTAGTAAATATAGTAAGTGAGCATCATCTTTAAAGCACCAATTATAGTATTACCTTAAAATAAATATAATATTAAGTAATACTCGTCATTTTTCTGAACTACAGTCATTTATATTTACAGTTTTGGTCATTATTCTGAATGAGCATCATTGTGCTTTTAGGGCTTTCATGATAATGACGTTCAGACAAATGACGATTTCGACAAATTCGTTTAAAAAACGTATTACAAACGGATTTTTCGAGGAAATGATTAAAAACTTTAAAAACATGTTTCGATCTTACATAACTTGGCACAAAAAAAATATCATACAGCAAATATTAGATTATACACATCGAGAAATGCAAATGACGTCTTGTTTGGAAATTTTTGTAGAACGTAATATGAAGACTCACCTGGGTAAAACGAACACGTCCTTCCCCACCGAAGTACTGCGATCGACTAAAGCGAGCAATCAGATTTCACCACAAAACAGGTTTAAACTTGCCACGTCGGGTACATCGGCATGGCGTTAAAAACAAACAATTCGTTGAACAATGACGCGAATTTTATGGACATTTTAAAAACAGAGTTTTAAGTTACTTAATATAAATTGATGGGTTATTTTTTGGTAATGAATTGTTAACTAGTTATTTATCTTCTTATTAACATTAAATTTGTATCCTATCGAGCAAATTTAAATATTTTAGATAAAGAATTGTAAGCGACAGTAGTGAAAGGACACGCAAAAATATCACAATTTTCATACTTTTTCTATGATAACTTTTTATATATTAACTCTTCTTTAAAATATTTTTGTGGGACATTTTCGTTATTTAATAAGACAGTAAAAACTGTATTTATACATAAAATTTATGAAGGCGTTTTTTAATAATATCGAAAGACATTAATTTAGTCCCTCTTAAATATTCACCCAACTACAACTGTAACTACATACTTACTGAAAAATTAAAACAATTTTTTCGCGCTGTATTTTTATTTCTTACTGTGTCATGTGTGATATCTTGGTGATATCCATAAATGACAACCACTCGTTAGAGAGTAGTATATTATTTGATGACAACTATCGCCGCCATGTTGTTATAACATCCAGAAGCATCCAGATTCCAGTATCCACAACGTATCGGTTCGTTGGCACTGTATCGCAACGATTTCAACATAAATTCCGTTAAAATATATTAATTAGTTATCGTTTTAGATCGTGTGTATTCTGTGGTGTGTATGTTTTAGTTTACGTGTTTCTTTTGCAAAAAAAAACATAACCTATATTATTTGGAGATGAATGCCAAGCCGACAAAGTATAGACGTAATGGACCTGCATGGAGGTATATAACGGAAATAGACGATGAAAATCGGTTTGGTACGTGTTCATTGTGTTCCAAAAGGGTGTCATTTAAATCAACAACAGGAAATTTGAGGCAACACCTGATCAAACAGCATGGCATTGACTTTAGTTCCTTGGCAAATGATTCTGAAATCTATAAAGGTGAGTTTTCTTAAAAAAAAATAACACGTAAAAAGTCACATAAAAGCTCGATATCAAGTGACATCTGTCAGCCCGCATTTTGAGAGCGTGCTGGATTATGGCCCGAACTAGGGATGTTCATGTAAAAAAATATCGATATTTTTGTCGATATAATATTCGTAGTGTTCTATCGATACTTTGCGAATATATCGTACAAATATATCGATATTTTCGATATATCGTAAGCAATTTGTATTTAACTAGTCTATAATATTGAATATTAGATAGGGTTCAGGTTAATATGAGTAAAACAGAGTGCAGAAACAAATCAATTTTATTTATTTATAAATCCCAATACTTTTTCTCTAGATCTTGCAAAAATAAATTTTTATTTACTCTTTTGGCTTGCAGTCTGCTTCTCTGCTGAGTTAAAACCTGTGCGGTTTTTGAAAAGTCGCTCAGATGGAACAGAGCTAGCCACCATTGTTAAATATTTCAATTTTGTAAACTGTATTAAACAAAACAGACAACTTTTATTTATAGGATAATTTGTACTGAGAACGAAGCGAGTAATCGCAAACCACAGATTAATTAAATATAGAAGAGTTTTTCTGTATCGGATATATTTTACAGAGTATTTCTACGCCCTATTACCGATATTATATCGTTGGCTGTAGCAGCCACTTCGTACAAGTTGCAAAAATTAATCCGCATAACTTTTCTATCACGTTAAAGGTTTGAAGTAACAGGTAAAATAACCCGATCGTCCTGATATAATGTAATACATACTGAAAACATACTGAAAAATAAAAACATTTTTTTCGCGCTGTATTTTTATTTATTTGTGTCATGTGTGACATCCCTAAATGACAACTATCGCCGCCATGTTGTTATAACATCCAGTATCCACAACGTATCGGTTCGTTGGCACTGTATCGCAACGTTTTCAACATAAATTCCGTTAAAATATATTTAGTTATCGTTTTAGATCGGGTGTATGTTTTAGTTTACGTGTTTCTCATGCAAAAAAAGTGTAAACTGTAAAATAAGTGCGTGATAATAGCATAACCTATATTATTAAGAGATGAATGCCAAGCCAACAAGGTATAAAGGTCGTAAGGGACCTGTATGGAGGTATATAACGGAAATAGACACTGAAAATCGGTTTGGTACGTGTTCCTTGTGTTTGACAAGGCTGTCATTTAAATCAACAACAGGAAATTTGAGGCAACACATGATCAAACGGCACGGCATTGACTTTAGTTCCTTGGAAAATGATTCTGAAATCTATAGAGGTGAGTTTTCTTTAAAAAAATAACACGTAAAGAAGTCACCTATAAGCTCGTTAACAAGCATAAATTATCAAATGACATCTGTCAACCCGCATGGCGCATTTGGCGAGCGTGCTGGATTAGAATAGGTACGGCCCGAACCTTCATAGGTGGCGTTCCTGCAATGGGAACATAATATTATATGGGCTGATTTTGATGGAGATGTTGAAATTTTAATATATATACTGGCCGCTTGTTTCGGCTTCGTCTGGGATAAAAAAAAAATATATCTGTAGGTATATTAAGTATGTACTTACATTCAATTTTGGTACCAATGAGCTTTTGCTTACCCACCTACGATCGCGATGGTCGATGGCTTCAATAACCGTTTTTACAACATTTTGATACCGGTGCGGGGTGCCGATATGATATGATATAGGCACAGTATTACAATATGAAAATAATGTTGTAATACTGTGATATAGGTACATTTTTGAGTTTTAAAATATTTACATACAGTAGTTACCAGTAGGTACTTACATTTTGTAATCTAAGGTACTTACTTAAGAAAAGGATACCTACCTACTAGATTAGCTAAATAAGGGTTATTCATAAGTTTGTAGTTGACGTTCATAGATAGGTATACTTTATCGATGTACCTATTATAATTTATATTGTACTAGCTTTCCGCCCGCGGCTTCGCCCGCGTTTTCGGAGAAAAACCCGTTCCCGTAGGATTTCCGGGATAAAACCTATCCTATGTCCTTTCTCGGGTATCAAAATATATCTATACCAAATTTCATGCAAATTGGTTCAGTAGTTCAGGCGTGATTGAGTAACAGACAGACAGACAGACAGAGTTACTTTCGCATTTATAATATTAAGTATGGATTGTAACTGTAAGTACATACAACCTCCTTTAAATATATATACATAAATATACTTAGGTAATTTTTAATTTGTACAGATACTAGATAAGTACTTAAATAATTAAGTATTTTTATTATATACTAGATAGTAGATTTCCGCCCGCGGCTTCGCCCGCGTTTGCAAAGGAAAACCCGCATAGTTCCCGTTCCCGTGGGATTTCCGGGATAAAAACTACCCTATGTGTTAATCCAAGTTACCCTCTATATGTGTGCTAAATTTCATTGTAATCGGTTCTGTAGGTTTTACGTAAAAGAGTAACAAACATCCATACATTCATACATCCTTACAAACTTTCGCCTTTATAATATATATTAGATCATCAAAATTACGCTCTAGCCTCTAACAAATTCATTTTAAATGGTAGTAATCATCGTCAAGTTACAGTCTTCGTAAAAATAAAAGTATTTTGATGATGTTCTGGGCACTTTTAAAAGCATACAACGATACAACACTGCCAGTCAGCATCGCGCCATTCATATAGGTCACGTATATTACGTAAACCGGATTCTGGTATTTATTCTCTGTGTTGTTAAGGCGTTATTGCCATGCGCAGTAAATTGTTTACATTAACTATTCATTCTAGAACATGCTATATGCAAACAGATGCTTTTCAATTTTCTTTCTAAATTCAATGCAATATGGTTCACTTTTGTGTGTGTTACTCAGGATATATTACAAAATATTACGTGAAAGAGACAATGTTATCGTGTTTTCGTTTTAGACTCGGTACAATTTTAAAAGATCGCATCTGTTGAACAGTGTTATAGGAGAATGTTCCCTAATGTACGGAAATATGAGCTATATTTGCGTGGAGGTTCTTTTGTTTTGCTGTAAATAGCGAGATGTTGTTTTCAACGTAAGTGCGGCAACGTCGCACGCCCGGACCGCATATTGATTCGATCTATAAATGGATTTTAGCTTCTTCTGGAGTTCAGAATACTGTGGACTATTTTGTGGAAACTTTCTATAACGACATTTATGTTCAGGTTTCAATATTATGATATATATTTAAACGAACGTTCAAAGCTTATTTATGAAGTAATAAGACTATCCAACTAGTCGTATTCTTATTTTTCGTAAATAGGTAGGTTATTTACGAAAAATTAGAATACGACTAGTTGGATACTAGGTAGTTTCTTGTCAAACGTTATTTGTCTCCGCCTCTATGAAAAAATATTTGAAAAGTTTGCTAATAAAAGTCTGTAATCCAGAAGCAGCCAATATTATTAGTAAGGGACCTACAGCCTACAGGCTACAACTACTACAAGTGATTTCTAATTGTTATATTTAATTTTAATTAATCTACCTACCATGTTTTAATATACAGAAGCATGCATTGTTATCTTTTTCGATAAGATTAGGATAGATTTCATTACACAGATAGATAGATATACTAGATAGTATCTCATAAAATCTATCGAGTATCGACGTCATTATGACTATCTTCAAGTTAAAAATGACGTGCATAACTGCATAGTCACAGAATCTAGGTATATGTACTTTTTTTATACTATCTATAATTCTATACTTAATATTATAAAGCTGAAGAGTTTGTTTGTTTGTTTGAACGCGCTAATCTTGGGAACTACAGCTTGTCCGATTTGAAAAATTCTTTCGGTGTTAGATAACCCATTTATCGAGGAAGGCTATAGCCTATAGGCTATAATTATATCATCACGTTAAGACCAACAGGAGCGAAGAAATGCGGGTGAAACCGCGGGGAACAGCTAGTAAAATATATAAGTACATAAACCCACGTTTGTTCACGTCTTTTCGAGAAAAAAGTTGGTTCCAACTTCCAAATAGTTTCTCTTTTGGCGCCAAGACTTGCTCAATTAAGCATGACCATAGCATGACAGACTGGTTTGACAAGTCGAATCGGTAATAAATTGGTATATCCATAGGTAATCTCGATGGTATATAGGTACTTTTTACTAGTCTAAAATCGTGGACATTATTTTGTCCGCTTATTTGTGAGTTATTTCAGTGACAGCTGACATAGTCCAGTCTGTGGGGAAATGTAAAAGCCTCTGCTCTACAAAAGGTGGCGTAGAAAATGTTTTGAAACAATATTGTTTAGGTATGAAAGGTTAATAAAAATCCAAGTTCTCGACCTTGACGGACCCAGGCGCTAGCCGCCATCTTGAATTAAAGGTGCTAAAATTAGGTATATTTTAAATAACTTCTCAATTGTTTACTAAATCACAAAAGTGTCTATTAGGGGTTCAAAGAAGACAAAATTATCTACATTTTTTACATACATGATTATTCTGTAAGTCTTAAAGGTAAAAAGTTACGTCCTCATTTTGGAATACCATTGTATTCCACACCGAGCTCTGCTTACAGTTTCTAAATGAATTTTTATTAAAATTTGCGAAGTATTTTAATTTTTAAGCACAAATTCAACAAAAAAAGAATAAAATTTTTCATAATACATATTTAGGATACTTAGTCATATCTCATACTAAATGTATGGGAGTGTTTGGTGTAAAATTTTTGGATATTTACCGTTTTATTTTTAAAAAGTTATAGCTGTTGTCATTTTACTCATTAGGTAAAGGGCTTCCGATATCAGTATAAAGTTTTTTGATATCTGCAATAGTTACGGAATAATCGCCTGTGCACACTTAACGATTACACCCTGTATATTACGATTCGGAATCTCTTCCTCAACATTATTGAGAGTTACTACCGCAAGAAACACGTTTTATTTCCGTGTAAGAATCGAAATATCCTTCCCATTGTTTATTGCTATTAGCTGTGACCCGCGGTTTTACCCGCATTTTTCCGCTCCTGTTGGCTAAGCGTGATGATACTCATATGCTCAAATCGCAGATTATAAAATAAAAGCCTTTTTTTAATTTACGTATAGGTATTATGAAGCATTTTTTGACCGATAGGCGATATAGTCTACATAATATTATATTCTGTAATCTTTGTGATATCAAATAAGATCAAATATTGTTCATTCACTATATTCGCATTATGACGTTGTACAGCCTAAAACAGTCTTTCCCAACGTGGGCGATAACGCCCCCTTGTGGGCGCTGCAGGCCTAAAGGGGGGCGGTAAGAGACCCAGAAAAAAAAGGGGGCGTTGTGTAGGGCTTTGGGGTCGATTTATAATTTCATCTACCTAGCTAGGAAGACTCTTAGAAACCGACTGAGCTCTCGACTTCGAGAGTCGACATCTTGTGAACATCAACTAATATTAATATGATTGAGATATAGCTCAAAATCGGTTCGATATAATAGACCGCGGGCAATCATGTTTTAACAAGTTTTTGTTAAATAATCCGATTTGTACATTCCTGTATCAATCGGCTGGTTCTATAATACTTGTTCTTGCTTGTCGAGTACGATTGGGCGTCGAATGAGATAAACGAGTTTATGCACGTTTGATGTCTTATTCCTGTTGGTGCGTGCTGCTTATGCAATCCTATATAAACGACGTAAATTTATTTTATTTTCATTTGCGGTTTCGCGCATAATAGATAAGCAGTACTTGATTTCAACACTTACGTATTTCTCAAAACAAAACAATGTCGGAAGTAAAAAAGAAGAGACGGCAATACTCTGCGGAATATATTAAATTCGGATTTATTGAAAATCCCACAAACCCGTCATCGCCTTTGTGTCTTCTATGTCTAAAAACATTTTCGAACGAAGCAATGAAGCCTTCAAGACTGCAAGATCATTTGAATAAAATGCATCCAGATAAGAAAGACAAGAATGAAGCATTTTTTCAAGACCTAGAGAAGAAGCATAATACTCAGCCAAGTGTATCAAAACTATTTTCGGCGGCTGCTAAGCAAGATGACGACGGACTTCGAGCTTCGTACAATATCTCTTTGTTAATTGCTCAAAAAGGCAAACCACACAACATCGGAGAAGAGTTAATTTTGCCAGCAATAAAGGAAGTAATAACTACTGTGCTTCATAAACCGGCCGCAGATATTATCCGAAAAATTCCTTTGAGTAATAATTCTGTGCAAAGACGAATTGATGAAATGGCTGAAAACATTGAAGAATCATTGTGCAATCATCTGAGGACTAGTCAATTCTCAATTCAGCTCGATGAGTCCACTTTACCAACTAATGAAGCGTTGTTGCTATCTTACGGGAGGTTTATTAAAGATGAGAAAATACGTGAAGAACTATTGTTTGCCAGAAATTTGGAGACAGATACAAAAGGCGAAACCATATTCAATACATTGGAAAAGTTTTGTGAAGAGAAAGAGATTCCTTTGAAAAATATTATATCAGTTGCTACGGATGGCGCTCCGGCTATGACAGGGCGCCATAAAGGCTTCATAGCGTACTTAAGGAATAAAATTCCAGATGTCCTTGCTATACATTGCGTTATTCATAGACAACATTTGGTTGCTAGAAACTTAAGTGAACGACTATTTCAATCACTGCAATATGTCATCAAAGCAGTCAATAAAATCCGTAGCAGCTCTTTGAATGATAGATTATTTCATCAGCTTTGTGCTACTAATGACGAAGATTTCAACCGTTTGTTGCTTCATACTGAAGTTCGTTGGCTGTCAAGAGGCAATTGTCTGATTCGATTTTACAACCTGTTTGACTCTGTGATAGAGTTCTTGGAAACTAAAGATACAGAACTGCGCAACAATCTCATAACATCAAAGAATGATATAGCTTACATGACATACCTGTATAAACTGTTCAACGACATGAACCTCCAACTGCAAGGCGATGAACTAAATTTAATTAAAACAAAAAATGTCGTTGCTGCTTTCGCAGCCAAACTGCTTCTGCACAAAAAGAATATGGGCAGACGTGAGTTTCACAATTTTCCGAATTTATCAGTATTTTGCAGTAACGACGACTTGTTTGCCTACTGCCAACATTTGGAAAACCTCCACATTGACTTCACCGAACGATACCAGGACATTTTAAACTTGGAAATACCAGACTGGGTGTTGGATCCGTTTTCAAATGTCAACACATCAATGTCACCTCAGCTGGAAGAAGAACTTATAGAATTGACAACAAACGAAGAAACAAAAATCAAGTTTAAAAATGGATATCAAGAATTTTGGCTACAAAAACCGATCCCACAATTGTACCCTGGATTGTGGTCAATTGTTCAACGATTCTTGATAGCATTCCCATCGTCATATTTGTGTGAACGTGGATTTAGTGCTGTGGCAACGCTGCTTACTAAAAAGAGAAATCGTTTGCGTGTTACCGAACGTGGCGACTTGCGGCTGTTTTTGAGTAAATTGGAACCTGATATCAACAAACTTATTGAACAGCATCAGATTCAACCTTCACATTAGTTTTTATATAAGAATTGATTATGTTTGTTTTATTTTCAATAAAAGATACTCTACTATAAAGTTGCGTTTCAATAATCAGTTATAAGTACTTAGCGTTTTTTAAGTATGTTTAAAAAGGGGGGCGTTAAAAAATAATTTATTCTTAAAGTGGGCAGTAGACAAAAAAAGGTTGGGAACCCCTGGCCTAAAACATTCTCAGACTTTCGATAGAGATATGTATTGTGCTTTCGGTTCAGTACCTATCACTACCTATACAGCAATAGAGGGAGTCGACAATACTCCAACTCCGCGGGTTAGAGCAAGGCAGCAAATGAACCGGTTGCCCGCCATATTCGCTTCAATGTAATGCCAGTCGGCTCCGAACTATCCGTGATATAGCACCATTCGGATCCGAAAACGGAAATTGAACGGATTTATGTGATATAGTGCGAGTGTGTGTGTGTGTGTTTTGTTATATTGAATAAGTAGCAAAGGTTAAAAGTAACCTTTTCAGTTTTCATGTTTGTTGCTCTTAGTTATTATAAATTTATTCAATAATTAAAATTTACTGTCGCTAAAAATGAAGTGCATATTCGTTTAAAAAAATAGCTTCGCGGTCCGCGTGATATACCTAGCTTTAGCTTTAACATAATAAAAACCGACAAGCGCAGATAACTTTGGAGTGTTATATAGATGGTAGTATGGTAGTAACCTGACTCTTCTAGAACGTCTAATAATTCTCTTAACTGGCGTAAAAAAATAGAACAATGCCGCCTAACTTAAACAGTTCATGCTGGTTTTACTTCAGAAAGGATCCGAATAACGAAAACCGCGCTATTTGCGGTATATGTGGAAAGAGTTTATCTCGAAAAGGCGGTGGGACTTCGTGCCTGAAGAATCACTTGCGTTCGATACATCCGAGTGAATATTCGGATATGTGCAACAGGGAAAACAAACCGGATGTTTCTGGTATGGATTCAACGAATACGATTGGTAGGTAACCAAATAGCACTACTAGAACCTACTATGTAGTATGTACTTAAAAGAGCCTGTGACAGAAGTGAAACTTCTTAGGCAAAATTACCAAAATCGTCGCCTTACTCTATGACGTGACGACATTGCCATAACGCGACCTCGAAATTTTACCCTCAACATGCCTAAAGAAGTTGCACTAAAAAAATACCTACTTTTAAGAATAATATTGTATTGTTTCGATTATGATATGGAGCGCAAGCGCTCCAATAGATCCATGTAGGTACGAAAAAAGTACCTAAGTAAATGCAAGTGAAATCACGGGGAAACACTAGTTTTATTAACATGGTATGGCTATTGGTTACTACGTGACTATAGCAGCTTAAAGTAAAACGAATGGATATGGGTACATCATTCATAAAAAAAGAGGTAAAAGTGACGTAAAACTCAAGTAGAACTCGTATTTTTTAATTTCAAATAGGCCTAAGCCCTAATTAAAACTTCTCGTCGCTTCTAAAGCATTACGATTTACGAAAAACGTCAACACTCAGTGAGTGAAAGAGACAGCTATACGAGGGACAATCAAGGTCGCAAACGACGCCATGTTATTTGATAAGCATGTGATATGTAACTGTGAATTCACAGCTTTTTATTTACTTATTGTAAAAAATAACGACGGCTTTGTGTTGTGATAAATTGATTTCTTGTAGTTTTCATTTAGTAGTACAGCGCTATAAGACAAATGCAATTGAAGAAATACGTTACGTAATATTTAATAAGCAATAACTGCCAGACGTTTGACAAATTGCAAGAACTATTAACAAGGTTCCAAACTCAGATTCCAAATAAAATACCCTTTACCATTCTTTAAGTAAATAGGTTTTTTGATATCTCGCTTAGCCCGGATATTATAATTCGACGCCGGACCTGAGCGAGACGCAACGATGTTAGAAGGAGAACACAATAGACGCCATTTTAGTTCACGCTCGATAACTAACAGTACCGGCCGTGATATTTTCAACGTGATCACGGATAACATAGTGAAGTGTTTTCACAGTTAACAGTTAACAGTGATAATTATTAATAACAATGGCTAGTATTATTTGGCAATACTTCGAGAAACTAGACCAAACTGACGCCGTTTGCAAGTTATGTGACAAGAAATATTCGTACAGAACGTCAATATCCAATTTAAAGAAGCACATGGGATACAAACATAAGGATTTGTATCATGCTATTAGCATTAGGCAAAGTACCGAGTGCAAAGGCGAGTTTAATTATAAATAGCAGTAATATATTCTGTCATAGATACTTAGTAGTTTTTTATGTAATAAGTGACAGCTGTCAATTTGACAAGTAGGTAGCAAACTTTCTATTGGTGTATGCTTTTTGTAGGATAAACAAATATCAAATAATACAACAATACTAGGCGCTATTCCCGGTTTTGCACAAGCCAACCTGGAATAGGTAAAAATTGTTCAATTACGAGTCGGACTTGCGAAAAATGCATGACGAAAGATTTTGAAATCCTCTTCCATAATATGTGTATACGTTTACTATACAAGAAAAACCCTATATTTTGGTAATATACTTAAATTTAACAAAGATAAAAGCCATTTTCCAAAAAATATTTATTAACTGTGCCAAAACAGCTCGCAGGTGTCATGGCGTAGGCGTGACGTCACACTTTGGTAAATACGTAATTATTTGTACGCATTGCGAAGAAAATTAAAAAAATATTTATTTAATTTGTGTTATAGAAACGAATTTCAAGGTTTATAAGTGGTATGCAGTATTGCAGTGTGAATCCACATAAAAATAATGCTCAAAAATGTGTTAGTAATTATTTTAAGCGAGAAAATAATAAGAAATGATTGTATAAAGTTGGCGCGGAGAACCCCGAACCATGTATTCATGAATTCGCAATTATATTTCTGTTCTGAGTCGATAAAGCATACGTGAAACAATAGAAAATAAATAAAAATGCGTATTCTCAACATATTCTTAACAACAAAAAAAATTTTATTATATCGTTGTTTCATATGGTAAAATAATTTTCAAAATCGGTTCGAAAATTTTCAATTAAAATCAAAATCGGTCTAGCCGTTCCATAGATTAGCCAGAACGGACAGACAAAAATTTTAAAAATTATTATTTTTGGTACCTACATGTTTGCTGTTTACATCATTACGTAAAAAAAGCTCATTTTAATATTAAAAAAACTCCAATTGTATGATTATAGATGTATTATGTACCTAGTCGTTATACTGAACACAAATGCCTTCTGGCTTCTAACAACTTTAGTTTATCATGTTGACGTGACCAGCCCTCACCTCGCGGCGCGGCAACGTCGCACGAACCAATATGGCCGTCGGTTTCGATGCATTTCTGTTTCTACTTTCATATCAGCTGATAATTTCTTTGATTTAAATATATGGATTTATCATTTATGATCATGGTATTTAAAACTACTATCAGATACATATATACTTGGCTAGGCTGTATAAGTGATTTTTAGTAGTAATAATAATTATTATAGCCATGTTCTGGTGAAATTATTTTCAAGGTCAGTTCACAGTTCTAGAGATTTATACCATCAAATAAAAATAAACTTTGGTACCGTTAATGGATGTGTCTAGTTGGTTTTATTATCTTTTAACCTAGGTATCTACTTATATTAAACAAGCGGTCCGCCCCGGCTTCGCCCGTGGTACATATTTCGCAATAAAAGGTACCCTATGTTCTTTCTCAGGGTCTAAAGATTGTCTGTGCCAAATTTCATCAAAATCGGTCCAGTAGTTTAAGCGTGAAAAGTGAAAACCATACATTAATTTTTTAATGTCTATGATAAACCATCGGTGGTTCAGTGGTAGAATGCTCGCCTGCCACGCGGGCGGCCCGGGTTCGATTCCCGGCCGATGCAAATATGTTTTTTTCAATTATTTTTATTCTTCATTCGATTATTAGATAACGTGGAAGTATTCCAATAAATATCAAACGAACAATAAACAAATTGTAAATGTATTTCTATATTCATGATTTTTTTTATTTTTTATGAAATACTAGTATACTACGTGATACTACCTATAAAATACTAGTTGCGCTCCGCGGTTTCACCCGCGTGGCACTCACGTTCACTCGTTGGTCTGAGCTTGATGATAATATAGCCTTCCTCGATAAATGGGCTATCTAACACCGAAATAATTTTTCAAATCGTTAATTTTTCAAACCAAATAGTTCCTGAGATTACCGCGTTCAAACATTACTTGCATTATGTTAGCACAGAAATTATTAAACTTTAGGTGCGTATTCAAAAATAAACTTATATGACCTATCCAAATGTGCTACCATAGAGCACAGTGCAGTTACCTATTTCTGTTCAATTAGTCAAGTTCAAATACCTTGCCCACGCAACGCGCCAAAATGATTCATAGATTAAAAATTGTTCGATACAATTCTTTATCTATAGGTAGGTAATGGTATATATAAAAATGAAACTCGTTTCGCGAATCGCGTTGTCACGGCATCACGTGTGAACGGGTGGACCGATTTCGATAGGTAATTATTTTTTTATTATATTCCTTGAAAGTACGAGGGTGGTTCTTATGTGGAGAAAACGTCTACCAGGGGCGAAGCTAGGGCGGACCGCTAGTTGTAGATATTTTTGTCCCTGGAAAGATGTTTATACGAATAATATCATTCCTAATGGGGTTTCAGGCTATATCCACCTATATCTCCTAAACTATAAAATTAACTATTATCAAAAACTGAAAGAAAGAAGAAAGAAAGATCATACTTACTGCGTAACTTCTTCCCGAAAATGTAAAAAAGGGGAGGACAATTATTAGTATTTTGTTTGTCGAACTAACTACTGTGCAGATTTGAAAAATTCTTTCGGGGTTAGATAGCCCATTTATCAAGGAAGGCTATCCTTATTATAATACTGTGAGGGACTGTAAGACTCACATCGGTGGAGGCTTCCACCCTATAGTTGTGCTGGGGTTGGTGAAGAGAAAGACCAAATGCTGCTTATTACTATACGACGAGTCTTCTACCGCAGAGTGTACTATGTGATCTGAGTTATGCGAGCGTGCGTGCTTTTGGCGCGAAAAGTGGTTATATTTATGTGTCGATTACAGGTGTTAATGCGTGCGGTAGGAAAACTCTCGTGTAGTACTCATTTATTTCTCATAATTTCTTATATCTATTACATTATATTATTTACTTATATCTATTACTTTATAATACTATTTACTTATGCTAAAATAACAACACCAATAATCATAAACTTTATTTGTCAAACAATCTATAAACTATAAAAATTATACGAACACTATTTTTACTATCTATTATGTATCACACACTATTTTCTCTTATATACTATTACAATTTACGAACATAACACATTTAAATCAGTCTTAGAACATTCTATACAGGTTAACACAACTAAATACACGAAAAAGAACATTACACATACATTATAAACGATTAAACTTGTTATGTAAAACAAATGAACTTATAACACAGTTAAACTATTATGAAACGAAATAAACACTCTATATAAATGAAACTTAAAGTAATAACTTTTACATACGTTTTTATATCGTCGCGAACATTCTCCCGCCGTGAATTGACTCTGAGTCAATTCAGTCTCCTGCGTGAGCGGCTGCTGCTGCTGTCGATGGTAGCACGATGAGTTTCTTTGCAGGTCGCCGGAGTATGCTCCCCTTCGTGCGGACGTCCACTGTTCTCACGATGCCGTCTGCTCCCGGGTAAGTTGCTGTGATGATTCCGAGCGGCCATGTGTTGCGTGGGAGTGTGTTGTCCACTATTAGCACTATGTCACCCACGCGTAGCGCTGCGCCTTTGCCGTAGGGCTCCCGCCGGTTCTGCAATCCAGGTAGGTACTCCTGTACCCAGCGTGTCCAGAACATGTCCGCTAGTCTCTGTGCTGCTCTCCAGTGTGTTCTGCCGATCAGGTCTTTGTCATCGAACGGGCCCCAGGTAGGTACTCGAGCCGGTCCGTGCAGCAGGAAGTGATTCGGTGTGAGCGCTTCAGGTGAGTCCGGGTCGACTGATACATGTGTCAACGGACGGCTGTTGATGGTGAACTCCACTTCAGCGAGGAAGGTGGTGAGTACCTCCTCTGTTGGATGACGCTGATGCAGCACTGCTTCTAATGCTGTTTTTGTGCTTCTCACGAGACGTTCCCACGCGCCGCCCATGAACGGCGCGCCTGGAGGTATGTACCGCCAGTTGATGAGTCGCCGGCCGGCTTCGTCTTCTGTTGCTGTGTCGATCGCCTGACGTGTCTCCTTGTCTGCCGACTTCAAGTTGGTTCCATTGTCAGACCAAATCTCTGTAGGGCAGCCGCGGCGCGCTATCATTCTTCGAAGCGCCATGACTGCTGATTCGGTGGTGAGTGAACCCGCCAGCTCGAGATGTATCGCTCGCGTCGTGAGGCACGTGAAGAGTGCCACATACCTCTTCTGTGTTGATCTATTCACTGTGACTGTTAGCGGGCCGAAATAGTCGATTCCCGTATGTGTGAACGGACGTTGATGGTGTGCAAGTCGGCACTCGGGATGGTCGCCGGTCGGTGGCGCGGTCGGCATAGCTCGTCGTCGTCTGCACGCAAGACATCGATGTATTATCATCCTCGTCGCCGGTCGTAATCGAATAATCCAATAATGTTGTCTGCACTCGTTAATTGTAGCCTCGACGCCGGCGTGATGTAGTTGTCTATGTATATATTCTATATACAGCTTTGCTTCTATACTATTTCCGTCGAGTATCGGAGGATGTTTTTGACTATCGGTGATGTCGCGCGTCCTTGCTATGCGTGTTTTCACTCTTATCAGTCCGTTGATAAGAACAATTGATAATTGTTTTGTTCTACTGTTGATAGGCGGCGCTACATTCTTCATTAAACAGCTTAACTCGTTCGAAAAATAACTATGTTGACTCGCTCGCACTATTAATTCTTCAGCTTGTTTCATGAGTGACGCCGCTATTGTTTTAAATTTTCTATTGTCTTGTACTTGCGTCCGCTTGCTATTGTGTTGTTGTTTTTTAACTTTTTTATTCCAGTTTTCGTCGGCGCGTTGATTGGCTTTTGTTTTCTTGTAATTAACTTTTTCTGTGCGCGCCGATCGACATAATTCGATGAATTGAAGTACTCTTGCGGTCGTTCGTATTAAGCGTTCCCATTTTGAAAATCGCGCGGGCTCTGGAAGCGCTTCTGATAGGTTGCAGATAGGCTGTCTGCTGACTATGTTGTTGATTTTTTCTTCGCCCGTTTCATGTTTCAGCTTCGGCTGTTCTATGCACCATGTTGAGGGGTCCGACTTGAGGAATTCGGGGCCCTGGTACCATCGATGGGTGTTGCTGAAGTCATGCGGTATGTCTCGTGTGGCGTCGTCTGCTACATTTAATTTCGTAGGTACCCAGCGCCATTCGTTGACCGCGCTGTGTTCTTCTATTGCAGCGATGCGATGAGCCACGAATGGTTTGTACGAGCGGGAACCTGTTTGCAACCATGTGAGTA
The DNA here is from genome assembly GCF_061535455.1 of Colias philodice. NCBI lineage: Eukaryota > Metazoa > Arthropoda > Insecta > Lepidoptera > Pieridae > Colias > Colias philodice. The sequence continues at coordinate 2,853,027 of NC_143114.1, read as the reverse complement.
CTGTGCGGCTGTCGGTCCAGTATGTGATGGACTCCGGTTTTCTATCATGTTCTTCGATGACTGTGACCGCCATGCGACATCCCATCACAGCTGCTTGCAACTCGAGTCGTGGTATGGAGGTGACCTTGAGCGGCGCTACACGTGCTTTAGCGGTGATGAGTGACACGTGTGTTTCACCGTCGGCTGTGGTAGCTCGCCAGTAGAGCGCTGCTGCGTAGGTGGACTCGCTGGCGTCGACGAATACGTGCAGTTGTAATGACGTAGCTTCACTATATTGTGAATAGCACCGCGGTATGTTGATGCTACTCAGCGCTTTCAGGTGTTGCGTCCAGCTTCTCCACTTCGATGCGAGGTCTTCGGGCAGCTGTTCATCCCATCCGATTCCGCGGCGCCATACTTCTTGTAGTATCCGCTTGGCGTTGATGGTGACCGGCGAGGCGAGTCCGAGTGGATCGAACACGGACATCACTGTTTTCAATAACTCACGCTTAGTGGGCTTTTCGATGTCGAGCGCGCCCACTGGTAATCTTGACATGTCGAGGTTGAACGTGAGTGTGTCCGCGGCTGGTCTCCACATGAGACCCAGAACTCGTTCTATTTTTGACTCGTCGTTGATGTCGACCGTCGTCATGGATGTGTTGTTTTCACAGAGAGCTTCTATAACTTGTTGTGAATTCGACGCCCATTGCCTGAGTTCGTAATGTGCTTGTTGATGTATATAACGAACTTGTTTAGCTATCTTGATCGCCTCTTCTGTGGTTTTGTAGCTATGGAGATAATCATCTACGTAGTGATTGTTCACGATCGCTGCCGCCGCTTCCGGATATTCTTGTTCATATTTTGCGGCGTTTGTATTCTTTACGTAGATGGCGATGGCTGGCGAACACGTGGCTCCGAATATTAGTGACGTCATCCTGTATTCCTCTGGCGGCTGGTCGTCACGTCGATTGCCTCGCCACAGGTATCGGAGCGCGTCTCTATCTTCTATATTCACTTTCACTTGCATAAACATTTCGCTTATGTCGGCGCTCACTGCTATTCTGTGTTGTCTGAAGCGCATCAGGACCCCCGGGAGAGATTGAAGGAGGTCCGGTCCCGAGAGGAGGTGATCGTTGAGTGAGACCCCCTGGCTTCTGGCCGCTGCATCATGTACCACACGTACTTTATTCGGCTTCATGGGATTGAGCACCGGGAAGTGTGGTAGGTACCACGTTCTATTGTCGCTTTTTTGTGGCGGCGCGGGCTCGGCGTATCCCTTTTCTATTAAAGCGTTCATCTGTTCGTTGTACTTTTCTTTCAGTCTTCCGTCTCTGTCTAATTTATTTTCTATGCTGTACAATCTTCGAAGTGTATTGCTGTAGTTATTCGGCATCTTGAAATCTCGTTGTTTCCACAATAACGGCATTTGATAACGACCATCTTCTGTCTCTGTCGCACGCTCTTTGAGTTGAGAGAGAGCGCGCTGTTCCGGGTCGTTCGCTGGCCTCTTCTGTTCTATTGTGAGTGACTCGATGGCGAAGAATCTTTTCAATTGCTCATCCATGTTGTCTTCTATTGTTATGTGGTTTACGAAATTAACTCGTTGTCCTAGTGAACGAGTGTGCGCGCCGTGTAATACCCATCCCAACGGCGTGCGGGATGCGACGGGCTGATGTCGTTGTCCCTTTCGCACTTCGGACGCTATGAGCAGGTGCCAGTTGTCTTGACCGATGAGTATTCTGGGCTTCGCGTTGTAATATTTCAAACTGTTTTCTAAATCGCCAAGATGCTTGCAGCCGCGGACGTCTTCATCTGTTATTGTTTGCGGCGACAGTTGTAGGTGTTCTATTGTTCTCGCAGTCATCTTGTGATTTTTGGTTGCGCCGTGAATGGTGAGAGTGATACGGCGTGACTTCGTTGCTTCTATCTTCGTACTGGCGATCGCTTCTATGTGTAATGGATCGAAAGTGCCGGTGACGCCCGTCCTCTTCGCTATGTCGTTGTCTATGAGTGTGACGGTTGAGCCGTCGTCGAGGAGCGCGTACGTGTTGACATCTCCCGCCGGTCCGGATACACATACGGGCAGCATCTTCAAATACGCTCGCGTACCGCTCTTTGTCCATGTTGATGCGACCGTTTCTTGTTGATTTTCTGTCTCTTTCTCGGCGTGGATGAAGTGAAGCAGTCTGTGATGCGATCTTTCACAGTTATTTTCATTGCATCTTCTCTTGGGGCAATTGTGATTCTTTGTTCTATAACGAAGGCAGCGGAAACATAGCCGTTGTGATTTAGCTATGTCCCATCTCGTAGACACGTCGTTTTTCTTGAATTTTTCGCACTGTGATATGTTGTGTCCCTCTTCCTCGCAGACTGGACACTTCGATGGTGGCTTGCTGACCGTGCTGAACGTTCTCTGAGCTTTTCTTTTATTTTCTATATTTTCTATGTTGCTTTCAGGTTGAGCGTAAGGGCCGCATCGTTCCGCCTCCCTCTCGAGGAAGCGAGATAGCTTCAGTAGGTCGGCCTCTTCTGTCTCGTGCTCCGATGAAAAATCGTACCATCGATACTTCATTACTGGTGGTAATTTTTCTATTGTGATCTTCGTAGCTTCTGGATTATACAGATAATGTATGCGATTGAGAGCTTTCAGTGTCGCCGTGATGTTGGCGACGCGGCTCGCGAATACGCAGATATCTCTCGGCGTGTCGGCTGGGCGTGGCAACGATCGTAGCCGATCTATTTCGGCTAACGCTATTGAGTCTGGTCGGCCGAATCTTGATTCTAATGTCTTCATAATTTCTTCTGGATTCCCGCCGTATATGAGGAGACTCTCGACTGCTTCTTTTGCTCGCCCTTTAAGACTTCTGCGAAGGCGTGCTGTATTTTCTATTTTCGTAAACGCCGGTGCAGATTCGTTGTACGCTGCTTTGAATGAGAGCCATTCTTGATGTGACCCCGTATACTGTGGTAGATCGGTGATGTACCTCGGTGTTGTTGCAGGACCGCTTCTCGCGGCGATTGTGATGGCCGCCGCGAGCTCTGATATGTTGATGTTCGACGAGTTCTTCTCTGTTGACGCGTTGCTTTTTTCAGTTTTCGTAATGTTCACGTCGGTTGCTGCGGCGGGGGGGGGCGACGCGACCGTAGGCATTTCTTGCTGTGGTTCTTGCGTAATGGCTAGCAAGTGTGGCTGCGATGTTTGTAGCCATTGGCCGACCTTCTGGCGCGGCTCGTTCGATATGACGCTGCGGTTTTCTTCTTCACTATCTTCGGCTTCGATGGCGCTGATTTGTTCTTTAATTAATTTGAGTTTTAAGCGTAGCGCTGCTCTTTTGGCTTTCGCCAATCTTTGTTTCTTCGATTTTCTTTCTTCTGTGTAGGTTTCGTCCTCGCTGGAGGTTTCTTCTGTACTATGATCTTGACGACGTCGCGAACTTGCAGTTTTCGTTGTTTCTGATGCGGTGGTTGACTCTTCATTCGTCGAGGTGTCGGTGGTCGTGCTTGCATTTTCTGTAGTGGGTTCTGTAGGAGCAGCACGGCCGCCGGCTTCGCTATTTTCTTCCTTGCTCTTCTGTCTTGTAAGCGGCATTTTTTCTATTTTTCTATTCTTCTTTCTTCACAATCCGGAATCGATGGACCAAAATGTGAGGGACTGTAAGACTCACATCGGTGGAGGCTTCCACCCTATAGTTGTGCTGGGGTTGGTGAAGAGAAAGACCAAATGCTGCTTATTACTATACGACGAGTCTTCTACCGCAGAGTGTACTATGTGATCTGAGTTATGCGAGCGTGCGTGCTTTTGGCGCGAAAAGTGGTTATATTTATGTGTCGATTACAGGTGTTAATGCGTGCGGTAGGAAAACTCTCGTGTAGTACTCATTTATTTCTCATAATTTCTTATATCTATTACATTATATTATTTACTTATATCTATTACTTTATAATACTATTTACTTATGCTAAAATAACAACACCAATAATCATAAACTTTATTTGTCAAACAATCTATAAACTATAAAAATTATACGAACACTATTTTTACTATCTATTATGTATCACACACTATTTTCTCTTATATACTATTACAATTTACGAACATAACACATTTAAATCAGTCTTAGAACATTCTATACAGGTTAACACAACTAAATACACGAAAAAGAACATTACACATACATTATAAACGATTAAACTTGTTATGTAAAACAAATGAACTTATAACACAGTTAAACTATTATGAAACGAAATAAACACTCTATATAAATGAAACTTAAAGTAATAACTTTTACATACGTTTTTATATCGTCGCGAACAAATACCATCACGCAAAGACCGACATCAACAGGAACGGAGCACTGCGAGTAAAACCACGTGACGCAGCTAGTTAATTATAATTTTAAATAGCAAAAGCTGTAAGGAAAATTTTTGAGATCGTTATTATAGTAGGTACTTAACTCTGGACTCTGACCGAATTTTCAAACAATATCCGGTCAACCCAACCAGCTAGTATTTTATCACTACATAGTACATAGTATCACATGAGTAGAAAAACGGAACAGAGGCAAAGCCTCAAAGAACCGTGAACCGCGCGAATCGATTGCACTACTACAAGTACGCGGGGCATGTGTTTGTGAACTGTCTGTGACCACTAAGGCCCTGCGCAGACGACAGACTATCCGTGACGCACTTTTTAGTCTGTGAAAATAGAACCTATGAAATTATATGCAGTAACGCACACGACGCGCAAAAAGTCCGGCGCACAAAAAATCCGTGTAATTCGGGCAGACCGCACCGCGCCGCTCCGCACAAAAGTGTGTGAAAAGAATTGAACGTTTGCTTCAACGCGCGCTAACGCAGACGGCGCACACTTTACACGTTTTCCATAGCGTCTACGTCCCTACAGCTCTGCCGACAAAATGATCGAAGATGTGCGTCGTGTGCGTTGAGTCTGTGAAAAATCCGCGACCGACTTTTTGCGCGCCATGCAGACTTTTTGTGCGCCGCAGACTCGATCGCACAAAAAGTGTGCCGTCTGTGTGGCACACTTCGATCATTTTGTCGGCAGAGCTGTAGGGACGTAGACGCTATGGAAATCGTGTAAAGTGTGCGCCGTCTGCGTTAGCGCGCGTTGAAGCAAACGTTCAATTCTTTTCACACACTTTTGTGCGGAGCGGCGCGGTGCGGTCTGCCCGAATTACACGGATTTTTTGTGCGCCGGACTTTTTGCGCGTCGTGTGCGTTACTGCATATAATTTCATAGGTTCTATTTTCACAGACTAAAAAGTGCGTCACGGATAGTCTGTCGTCTGCGCAGGGCCTTAATACAACAACTGGCCGCTTGTCGCGTACGCAGCGATTCTGGAAAAAACCGGTTTACGCTTGCAAGTTGCACAGACAGTTGACAATCTCAGGGTCTGTGCGACGCACGTTGTTTGTTTTGTTAGTTGCAAGTTTGAATATAAAACGTAATGTTTTATTGTTAAAAATGGTTATTTATTGTACTGTGTGTTTGAATAATACTAGAAAAACTAAAAATATATCATACTTCAGCTATCCCAAGGAGTACAATAGGTGAGTAAATATTTTGATTATTGCTTTTTCAAGTAAGTACCTACTTGCGTTTATATTATTAGGTACTTAGGTATTAGGTCCTTCTTTAATAAGAAGAGAATTGTACACGGTGTGTTTTTACCTTTCATTATTATTACAAGTTTAGCATTTGTAAGTATGTCTTGTGTGTACATATGTACCTACCTACTACAAGTTACAACCCTGAACCCACCCACCCAGGCGCCAGGTTGGGTTCTAGCTACTAGTCGGTCTGTCTTGAAATCTATACTAATATCACAGTATTACAATATTATTTCCTACAGTAGGGAACGCCTTTGATGTCGCGCGATGCCGCCGCCAGCGTAGGTACTTACGCTGCCACACGAAAATACGCTAGGGTTGCAACAAATGGGAAATAAAACAATTGTGATTATTAATATTATGATGAAATCATTTATTCATATGTACATTCAAAATAATTGCGATTATTAAATCTGATGTAATTATTATTTTGTTCATAAATATATAATTACAGATATTGCACTGCTAAATATTATTTACGTGGACACTTTATTTTTGGGTGTTCTTAATTGTATATTATAACATTTAACTAAGTAATGCATTCGCATTGGGATGTACAATCTGATTAGAAAATAATGAGGGCAACATATACATAGCTTTGATTTTAATTCAACAGATACAATTAATACAATCTTTCTGAAATATTGTTTCCTTCTGGGATTTCAATGTAGATTAACATCCGTAAACGGAACAGTTTGTGCGCGCCATAATAGAATATGTAAGTACCTATCTTCTTCTTATATATAAAAATGAATCGCAAAATGTGTTGGTAAGCGCATAACTCGAGAACGGCTGAACCGATTTCGATAATTCTTTTTTTATTATATTCCTTGAAGTACGAGGATGGTTCTTATGTAGAGAAAACGTAAATATGTACCACGGGCGAAGCCGGGGCGGGCCGCTAGTATATAATAAAATTATTACACAAAAAATACGACTGCGTCGTCCTTTCGCGCTAGGTTAATGCAAAGTGCAAACTAAGCGTGTTTGCCTTACGCGGCCCGCGTCGCCCGACCCCCCGCCAGTTCCCATCCGTTTCTCTGCACAAGTACATTCGTTTCCGTACTGTATAGATATTGTAATACTGTGCTAATATTATAAAGCTGAAGAATTTGTTTGTTTGTTTGAACGCGCTAATCTCGAGAACTACTGGGCCGATTTGAAAAATTCTTTCGGTGTTAGATAGCCCATTTATCGAGGAAGGTTATAGGCTATAATATCATCACGCTACGACCAACAGGGGTGGAGCCACGGGGGTGAAACTGTGCGATATTTGAAAAGTAGGTATACTATATAGTCTTTGAAATTTACCTTTGTCTTTTAACCGACTTCAAAAAAGGAGGAGGTTCAAGCCGACTGTTTTTTATGTTTGTTGCGTTATAACTTTCGACTGGATAAACCGATTTTGATGATTCTTTTTATATTCGATGAAATACACTTGTCGTTTGGTTCCATAAAAAATCATTCAGTTTGGCTCTGTAGTTTTTATTTTATGAGATTTTTTTGCATTTTGTTTACTTACTGGATGATATAGGTAAATAGCGTACCTATGGACAATTCTATTGCACATGTAAGAAATTTATATACCTACTTATATGAATAAAAAGGATGAAATAAAATTTACCGACTTCAAAAAAACACCACAAAAATTTGTAAAATAACTTTTCTTTCGGAAGTCGGTGGCAAAAAATCCAATTAAATAAAAAACAAAGCCACCGACTTCAGAAAAGTTATTTCATACTTTATTATTTTTGAATTGATTTATTTTTTAATTATTTTTGAGGTTTAAGTCGGTTTAAGTCGGTTAATACTTAGTTTTGAAAAAGTTTTATATAAATAATAGCTTAATCATCTAAAGGGTAAGGGTAAGTGTTCGGTTATCATTGCCATTTAATTTTTGTTTCAGGCGGCAATATTGGCTCAAAGCTGTCGGGCGTGAAGATCTGCTTCTAAAAACTATTGATGATAAAACGAGACAACAATACAGAATATGCGAGGAACACTTCGAAAGTAACTGCATCAAGTTTTCTAAAAATGGAAATGTAAAATATTTGTTTGATTATGCTTTTCCAACACTCAAATTGCCGTCAAACGAAGGTGCAACCTCGAGTTCTATACAAGAAAATGCTTTACCAACGGTTAATTTGCCATCAAATGCTATGAAAATTGAGAATGTATCCGTACAAGAAAATCAGGAAATCCAACTTTCGCCCGCTAGTGAAACACCTTCAAATAACTTTTTAAATAAAATAGTTATTTTGCAAGATTCTCTATTCAGCCATTACAAGGATTTGAATGATGGTAACGTACAATTGGGTTTTTTAATTATACCTCCTGATAACTTTATCGCATTTTTTGAATTGCTCGAGCAAAAGTTTCGCGAATATTTCGATCTTGAAATAAATATTGTCAATATTGGTAACGAAATACTTAAACGTATTGAAGATTGTAAATTTGATATGCCATGTGAGTGTTTCCCGTTACATCATTTGAAAAAACTCGAAATGTTCGATTCAGAATTTACCACACTATTCAAAGAAACAACAAATTATTAAAAAACAAAAATTATAAAAAGAAAATTATTAGAGTAGTTAATTTGTAAAATATTCTATTATACAGAATAATAAAACTATTTAACTTTGTTTAATTTGTCTTAACCTATTGTGACAACCCTACCAAAATAGGTAACAATTTTGCACGGTGTCGAGTCTCTGTTCTGATTTTCTACTCATGCGATAGTATAAAGTTGCTTTCTCTGTCCCTATGTCCCGTTGTATGCTTTTATATCTTTAAAACTACACGCAACGGATTTTGATGCGGTTTTTTTAATAGAGTAATTCAAGAGGAAGGTATATAATATTTTATTAGGTTTCAGACAAAGCGGGCGAAGCCGCGGACGGTAGGTTAGTTTATTATAAATTATAATTATTGAATAAATTCCGCATGTTGACACAGTTTGATATAAAAATAAAAGATCTAAAATACGCGAATCTAAAAAAGAATATTATAAAAATAATTTAGGTCATTACACCGCAGTAGAAATAAAAACAAATCTTTGTAAGAACGCGTTCTTAACGTAATAATGGTGACCTCAATGTGTGCGATTGTGTGTGCGATGCTTTAGCATTTTATTTTAATCGACTTTAAAAAAGGAGGTTTTAATTTTTTATTTTAGCTACTTTTCATCAACTCGGTATTCGTTCGGAGGGAGTACTTTACGAATTTTATTACATTTTAATAATTACATAATTTTATCCGACTTCAACAAAAGGGGAGGTTCGACTCAACTGTATAATAATTATTTTTTGCCTTAATTACTGACTGCGAACCGATTTTGATAATTATTTTTTTGTTGAAGGCTGCGGTGCCTGCCATATGGTCATGGACCTGTGGAAATTTGGTTTATTTCCGACAATAAACTGACATTTTTTTTTAACAAAATATTTTAAATAATATTGGGCCAATCTTTGGATTTTACAACGATGCTTCTTACAATTTGCCAGATTTTAGAATTATTTTACCATACATAAGGAATCATCGCGAAAACCACGGGATAGCTACGAATATCGTCAAATTCTTTACCAAAATAAACGATGACATCACTATCTCGATATACCTACACTTTAAAAACCGCGTAAACATCATGTTTGGCAAACGGCAGTTTTGTGACGTCACGATGACGCGTGTCATAGCGCGTACGAGTGAATTCAAATTGATGGTATTTCCAATACGATTAAATGTCGTAAGATTCACTGACTGTCGTGCAATTATCTATACTAATATTATAAAGCTGAAGAGTTTGTTTGTTTGAACGCGCTAATATCAGGCACTACTGGTCCAATTTGAAAAATTCTTACGGTGTTAGATAGCCCATTCATCGAGAAAGGGAATGTAATCCCGATCCCGCGAGATCTCGTGTAATTTTTCGGGATCAATCCCGACGCATCATAATATGACGAGATCCCGTTCGAGACTGACGGGATTGGGTGGCAGTGGTCAGCGACGCAACACACAACCACTCGGGGCGCACCGCGCAAGCGTGAAGCGGCGCGCTGACTGACGGCCAAAGAATACAGTTTATACATACTATATAAAAAAGAGCTGACGGCCGGCCGCTAGAAAACTATTCCGACTATTTCCGAATATTAGCGACAGGTGACGAGTGGGACCTTAGAGTGGGACAGATAATATAGAACTGTGTCGAGTACTGTCGAGTAAGTGAGAAAGAAGTATATGCGCGCGCAGAGGCAGTCATTTGTGTGTTTAGTGTTTACGTTCGTCATTGTTTTTGGTTGTGCAGCTGTAGTGATTATTTATTCTTAATTACGCATTTTTTATTGTTTATGTGAGTTAAATAAACAAAACTATTGGATTCTTATAAGTGTTCGTTTGTTAATACCTTAAAATGTGGACAAATAATCCAGAAGAAGCGTACGTGGAGTGCAGTAGCCGTTTACCGGTATGGAGATATTTTAAGAAAGCAGTTAATAATTTGACTGCTCAATGCAACTTGTGTAAAGCTGTTCTCAAAACCTCATACAGGTCTACAAAAGGTTTACACGTCCATATGATGTCAATCCATAAAATTGACACTAAATTGAATGCGACAGCCGGAAGAACAACAAGTACACTTGGTAAGCTGACTGTGTGTAAGACTGAGCGTGTAACCTATGAATTTCAGTCATCTGAATTAAATTTTTTTTTTTTAATTAGACGGGATCCCGAAAATTCCGGGATCCCGCGGGATTGATATTTGCAATTTCAAGTCGGGATTGCATTTCCTACTAGCGTGGCTATATCTTCTTCTTTATATATAAAAATGAATCGCAAAATGTGTTGGTAAGCGCATAACTCGAGAACGGCTGAACCGATTTCGATAATTCTTTTTTTATTATATTCCTTGAAGTACGAGGATGGTTTTTATGTAGAGAAAACGTAAGTACCACGGGCGAAGCCGGGGCGGACCGCTAGTATACATATATAATCACGCTAAGACCAACAGGAGCGGAGCAATGCGGGTGAAACCGCGGAGCGCAGCTAGTTGTGAGTTGTGACTAAAACTCCTGAATATATGTTAGCGTTGATCAGCTGACTCTTTTTTAATATATTTATATATTTAACGATTCCAATGCGCTTGACGAAATCTAATTGACTAAATAACTATTTCAAGTTTGTCTAACGAAATAATTTCCACAGATTCCGAGCACAAAAATGCGGCGTCCGACCAATCCGACTCGGAACAGTCTACCACGCTCGACCCAGACAACGAGCTGTGGGGCTTCTTCGACAAGGAGCCCCAGAACAGGGCGAAGTGCACCATGTGTGGTGTGGTGTTGAGACGGGAAACCGATACACTTTACAAGCATTTAAAAGAGACTCACTCGAGGATATCCGAGGTATGGTAACTGTAGTCACTGTTTGTACTAGGCTTGGTCCTTATTTATGTATTTTAAAAGGCTTAGGTACTTACTAGGTACATAAAGTTTCAACAGTGTCCGCGAAAGATCATCACGACGCCACTACAAAAGTACCCAAACCCCAAAAATGGAATTGTTAAAATAATTCAAATTAACTTAAAATATAATATTATAAAGAGGAAAGGTTTGTATGTATGTATGTATGTATGGTTTTCACGCATAAACTACTGGACCGATTTTGATGAAATTTGCCACAGATAATCTTTAGACCCTGAGAAAGAACATAGGCTACTTTTTATTGCGAAATATGTACCACGGGCGAAGCCGGGGCGGACCGCTAGTTTAAAATATACATAGATTAGTACTTA